>NC_136999.1:49339366-49341866 GCF_032717465.1 Coenobita brevimanus | reverse complement strand
GAGAGAGAGAGAGAGAGAGAGAGAGAGAGAGAGATGCAGTTCCTAACAAATCTTTTTAACCGACATTTTTATTGCCTTTGTAACTGTGTGCGTGACCTCAGGGGTTTTGTGTGTGTGTGTGTGTGTGTGTGTGTGTGTGTGTGTGTGTGTGTGTGTGTGAATACCAGCATCCATTAAAGGTGGAAAGATGTGAGACAGTGAAACTAAACATATTTGTGCTGGTTACATATCCCCAAATTCTACTATGAAAAATTTTTGGACTACCTTGCTTCTAAGATGAAACACATTCTATCAATTTCTCAGTTCTCTGAAATCTCCAATGTAGGTGATTTCAATGTTCACCACAACCTTCGGCTCTCCTCCCCTTTCACTGATCCTCCTGGTGAACAAACCTAAATCTTTTCTATCCCTAATGACCAACAGCATCTTGTACAGGACCGTTCACGTATCCCTGACCGCCTTCGAAAGAGTTCCAACATACTTTGCTTCGTCCTTACAACTAATCCTTCTGTTTACTCTGTTAATCTTTTCTCTCTGTTGGGGTCCTCCAATCGCAACCTTATCACCTTAACCTCTCCTATCGCTCCAGTAAGGCCTGTGGACCCTCCCAAGAAGCTGCGACTATGGAACTCTGGAGCTGCTGATTGGGTGGCCCTCAGGCAGTACTGTAAATCTTTGATTTTCCCTGGAATGATTATTCTTTACAGCCCCGTTAGCCATCCGTGTGTGCTTTGCGCATTACTGAGGTTATTTACCAAAGCATGCAAACAGACACTGCTTTCTTATATCCTGTGTCTAATGTAGAAAACAACCTTGGTTTAATTACGCTTGTTCTAATGCTGTCCACAACAAGGAGAAGGCCTACAAAAGGTACCAGAGGCAACCCACACCTGAATCTCATTTCTGTTATGTTTCTGCCAGCAATAGTGTTAAGTCTGTTCTTCGCTCTGCTAAAAATAAATTCCATTGTTCTAAATGCTCTAAACTCTATAACTCAAATTCTTCCCACTCCTTCTGGCACTTAGCCAAAAACCTTTTTAAAAACTTTACCTCATCATCCTTCCATCCTCTTTTCCACTCCGATGACTCTGTAGCTATTACTTCTATAATCTACAAGTATATAAAGCAGAACTCTTTGCAATGACTTTCTCCTCAAACACTCAATCTTAGACGATTCCGGTGCTCTTCCTCCATCAGTTTCCCCCTCTGACTTGCTCATGGCTGACATTAAAAGTTTTGAATCATTGCATTTTCTGCCAACACTGTCCTTAACACTAATAAGGCATATGGGCCTGATGGGGTCCCTCCTATTTTCCTCAAAAACGTTTTTTTTTTTTTTTCACCCTGTCTAGCCCCTTAACTGCGGGGCGTCACTTTCATGACGCTCGGGTGCAATGGATCATAATGAGGGGCGTCAGTTTTGCGATTCTGTGTTATTTTGAATTCGCCCAGGCCATGAATTGGTTGCTTGTATCATCTGTCAGTACTGCCAGTGTCTAACAATAGTCAGTGCTGCTATTGTCATCTGTACTCCCATCCATTGTTGACAATTTAGCCATTTCTCCCCATTCTTGACTCCCCTCCCTACCTCCCCTCCATTACCCTCTCCTCCCACCTGCCCCAGCTGTGCTGCACTAGGCAAATCTTGCCCGGATTTTTCCACTCATTTCATCCATGGGAATGAGCCCTATGTCTTATTCTCATACAAAAAAAAAGAAAAAAAAAGGTAATTGATAGTGTCATACACCTGGAATTCATTAATTATCACCTGGCAACACCCCACTTGCACTCGTTCGCTAATTCTCCCTGTTTATTTCCCCTTGATATATGCTGTATGACCTGTTCTCATAATAAAAATATATATAAGAAAGGAAGGGAGAAGCCTAAGTGATATTTACATTCACCTGGAACTAACTAATTTCCTGCCAATAATTTCACAGCATATAAATTAGCATATAAATTAGCACAGCATATAAATTCGCTAATGTTGTCAACCCTTGACGGCCCCACATCAGCCTCGTCATTTAGTTCAGTGTTGTCTCTTGAGATGAAAGCACGTAGCACTCGGCCTCCTTTATTTCTGCTGCTTCTGGAGGGCCCTGTGACCTCTACCCCTACTAAACCTCATGTGGGAAGGGGTAAAGGACTAAGTGACTGCTGTGGAGCATGAACTGCTAATTTATCCATGATATTGATGGACAGTGACTACAATCTTTCTGGTGAATCGTGTGATGAGCCAGTGGAGGAAATGGTGATAAACTGTGAGTGTCCCAGGTTCATCCTGGCTCCAAGGGAAAGGAGCCCTTAGTTACTGGAAGTGACAGTGTATAACATAGTGTAAATAAAATGTAAATATAAATAATTACTAATATAAGAATATGAGTACAAATACTTGGACTAATGACAGTGAAAGCTTTGCTCTCTACGCTAGTTTACTGAACGAGAAAGTTAATGCCTGGAGTGAAAAAAAAAAACTATTACTGAAGGAAACTTATGGATA
>NC_136999.1:49241866-49334366 GCF_032717465.1 Coenobita brevimanus | reverse complement strand
TTGATAAATTAGCTACAAGATTAGCATGAACTAAACGGTCAAGAAATTTACTGACATGGCATAGGTGATCTTTCCAGTTGTCACTGAAGATTAATACATCATCAATATAAACAACACACCCTGCCAAACCCTCTGTTACAACATTCATGAGCTTCTGAAATGTGGCTGGTGCATTCTTCATACCATACGGCATTACAGAACATGCAAAAGCCTTTCCTAGTGTTACAAAACATGAGATCTCCCTAGCACGTTCAGTCATAGGTACTTGCCAGTATCCCTTTAACAAATCAAACTTACTTATGTACCTAGCCTTTCCGATCTTGTCTATGCAATCTTCCACACGAGGGAGAGGGTAAGTGTCTGTTTTGGTTATCTGATTAACACGTCTGTAGTCGATGCAAAGCCTCTGTGACCCACCTGGCTTAGGGACTAGAGTGACAGGAGAACTCCACTCGCTCTGACAGGGCTCAATCATCTTGTGGTCCAACAGGTAGCCAAGCTCCTTCTGGATGAGAGGAACTTTCACTGGGTTCACACGGTAAGGAGGCAATTTAATTGGCTTTGCGTCTCCAACATCGACATCATGCATCAACACAGTGGTTCTTCCTGGAGTGGCACGGAACACTTGCGGGTACTCCTGCAGTAATGCCGAAAACTCCTGCCTTTCCTTGGGTGGTAGATGAGAAAGCTTAGTCTGGAGATCATTCATGATATCAGGATTCTTCCCCAAACTATCACTCAGGCTCATACTGCATGGGAGAGCTTCACTTGCAGACTCGGGTGGAACAGCTACAGTGCAGACTGGATTATTTTCGTCCCGCCTGTGATATAACTTTAGCATGTTGATGTGACAAAGTTGCTTGCTCTTTCTACGATCTGGTGTGGCGATGACATAGTTCACATCACTGAGTTTCTTCTCCACGAAATAAGGGCCACTAAACTTGGCTTGAAGAGGTTGCCCATGAACTGGTAGCAGAATCAAAACCTGATCTCCTGGCTGAAAGTGGCGTAACCTGGACTTCTTATCATACCAAGTCTTCATCTTCTCCTGAGCAGCTCCTAAATTCTCTCTCGCCAGCTGTAAAGCAGTGGACAGCCGTTCTTTGAAATTCATCACATACTCCAGCAGGTTGACGTCATCTTCCTCCGACAGCCAGCATTCCTTGAGTAGCTTAAGGGGTCCTCTTACTTCATGGCCAAACAGTAGTTCAAAAGGTGAGAAGCCCAGTGATTCATTTGGAGATTCTCTTGCAGCAAACACAACGAATGGAAGACCTTTATCCCAGTCTTTCTGATGTTCCAAACAGTATTTCTTGAGCATCGATTTGAGTGTTTGATGATATCTCTCCAACGCTCCTTGGGTCTGGGGATGGTAAGCTGAAGACGTGATCTGGGTGATGCCCAACTCTTTCAGAGACTGTTTGAAAACTTTTGACATGAAATTACTTCACCGGTCTGACTGTACCTCCTTGGGCAGACCAAACTTTGTGAAGAACCCTAGCATTTCCTTAACCACGTTCTTTGCTGAGATATTTCTAAGTGGAATGGCTTCAGGATAACGAGTAGCCATATCAATCATGGTCAACACATAAGAAAATCCTGAAGAAGTCTTAGGAAGAGGGCCCACAATATCCACCAACACACGGGTGAAAGGCGCCTCAAAAGGAGGAATGGGAACTAGAGGTGCAACCTTTTCGGTCTGATTACACTTCCCCACAACTTGACAGGTGTGACAAGACTTACAATACCAGGAAACATCCCTGAAGATACCTGGCCAGTAGAAGTGTTTCAAAATGCGTGCCACAGTCTTCCTCACTCCAAGGTGTCCTGCCAAACTGGAATCATGAGCCACTCGAATGATATCCTGCCTACAAACACGAGGGATGACAACTTGATGTACAACCTCCCATTCACAGTCGGCTGATGCTGTTGGGGGTCTCCACTTCCTCATAAGTACTCCTGACTTTACATAATAACAAGTAGAAGCACCGGCTGACTCTTCTTCACTGTAAGCAGAGTTAGCTAGACCTTTCAACTCAGGGTCAGCAACCTGCAACTCAACCAACTCTTGACGAGACAAATTATCAACACTACGGGGTACTGCCTCATCTGGTGAGTGGTCCAAATTAGCAAGAAAAGTGTCAGCTAGGATAACATCATCATCATCATTATCCTCTAAATCACCAGTAACTACTTAGCCCTAGTGACAGCACATGCAGGGAACACATCAGGGACATCACAATCCTGGGACGCAGCCACTGGCTCACTAGACAACTGAGGAGCTGGACACACTTGACTTCCACCAATATCATTTCCAAGTAAGAAAGTTACACCTGACATTGGGAGTGTCTCAACCAACCCAACCATAACAGAACCATTAACAAAACCAGACTCTAAATTCACTCTGCACAGAGGAACAGAGAAGTAATTATTCCCTACACCTTGTAAGATTACAGTTTCATCAGAGGAATTAAAATCAGAGCCTAGAACACTGGTCAGCATAAGGGATTGGCAAGCACCTGTATCACGATATATTTTAACTGATTTCCTGTCATTACTGTCCAGAGGACTGACAAAACCATCAGACAGGAAATTAGCACATGAACTCTTGAGAGTGTCACCCACGTTACTGCTCAAAAGAGGAGCTCCATCATGAGAATTTAAGTTACCCCTCAAAGCAGGTTCAGTTAACTCAGTTAAAGAATTCTGGGAACTCTCAAGAGTGGACACTAGACCAATTGACTGAATATTTAAAGACTCCTTTTTGTTCACATCACGCTGTCTCCTGAAACATCTCTCCGTAGTATGACCAAGCCTACTACAATAAGTACATTTACTTTTCTGAAATCTAGAGGTGAAGCTGGTATTTACTTCCTGAGAAACATCATCCTTATTCTCTTTCCTGTTACCTGTACTCTGAGTAGAGGCAATTAAACGTACTTACTCTCAGCTTTCCCTTTTTCTCTAGAATATCTCTTGTGAGTGAGAACATACTCATCAGCTAAAACTGCAGCATCAGACAAATTATCTATTCTTTTCTCATCAAGATATAGGCTTACATCTTTACTAATACACCTTTTGAAATCCTCCAGCAAAATCATCTGCTTAAATTTACCAAAATCAGAATCCACATTCTTAGAATTTAACCACTGCTCTAACAGATCTTCTTTGATTTTTGCATACTCAACATGGGATTGCTTATCTTGCTTATAAGTTGTCCTAAATTTTACTCTATAAGCTTCAGGAACAAGCTCATAGGCCTTAAGTATCAAGCTCTTAACTACATCATAATTATCAGACTGATCCTGAGGCAAAGATGCATAAGTTACTTGAGCTTTACCGGTGAGAACAGTTTGAAGGAGTACTGGCCAATACTCCTTAGGCCAATTAAAACCTGTAGCTACCCTCTCAAACAACTGAAAATACTTTGTTAAATCAGATTCATTAAAAGGAGGGACAAGTTTAACATTTTTAGCCACATCGAAACCATCAGAGCTAGATGATCCAGTTCCACCTTGTTTCATGCGATACTCATGGTCTGCCTGAATCCTAGCAATTTCAACTTGTGCCTCAGCCTCCTCAGCTTTTGCCTGAAATTCAGCCTCCTTAGCCTGTGCTTGAAATTCAGCTTCCTTCACACGAGACTCCGCCTCCTTAGCCTTAGCCTCCTGCAGGGCTAGCTGTAACTTAGCTAATTCAATCTGCGTTTGCTCATTTGGAGGAGTTACATTAAACAAGCTTTTATTAATCATGCCAACAATTTGATCTTTAGAATGATGAGAGTGAACTGCAATTCCCAATTGTTGAGCAACAAGCTTAAGTTCATTCTTTGTTCTGTTTTCTATATCACACACTGTTTGCACATTTGACAAAAAATCTTTGGCTTCATCAAGTGTAGAAATAGTAGCCATCATGAATATATCACAGTCACAAAATATCAAACAATATCCTTATGATAACATCCTGAATATCCTGATGAGAGGTCGCCAAATTTATGTTACGAAACAGAGAAAGATAATGTACACTTTAAGTGAGAATACGAAGAGTCACTACTGTCCCGTAAAGTTCCAGGTTCAAAACAAAAGAGTTAGGTAAAATTACAAGTTAAAGTTTAATGCACAAACTAACAACAAAACATTCAGGACTCATAAGGATAATGTAATGGCAAAAACAGGTTAAATATATGGTTAACTGCAATAGCCTCTATTAACACGAAATTAGCAAGAGTAAATTTATCTAAGTCAGCCCTGATAAAATGAGATACCAGATAATACTCAGTGAATGCCAGATAAATAATTACAGATACAAACTATTATCAAAAATGACTGACATAAAGAACCCCACACGAATTACAAAAATTTCACTAGGCCTACAAATTAAACTTATGCTATACAGTACAAGAAAAAAATGCAACAACAGTTATACTCAAATTACACACAGCTGCTAGATGGTTGGAGATTTCTTGAGCACTCACAATAATAATATCTGTACAGGGGAGGACAGAGATGTGAACAAAATGAGGAGCAGATCTAAGTGGCCATGATGCAGAGATTGAGCTCATTATATAGGGGCCAGCAGAGCCTGATACAACTTGTAAGAAGGAAGCGCAAATGAAGCCACGGGGACAAAGAGATGAAAATCCCGCAAAGTATAACAGAGAGAACGACTTACTCTACTATAACGGTAGAAGGGGGGGACTGAGGCAGAACACGCTCGTGATCAAACATGCAGCAACTGTGCGTTAAAATTACACAAAGGATGATGAAATCATAGGCTATGTAACAATATATATATATATATATATATATATATATATATATATATATATATATATATATGTATGTATATATAATGTAAATATATATATATATATATATATATATATATATATATATATATATATATATATATATATATATATATATGTATTTATATATATATGTATACATATATATATATATATATATATATATATATATATATATATATATATATATATATATATATATATGTAGAGAGAGAGAGAGAGAGAGAGAGAGAGAGAGAGAGATATGTTCATAGATATATTTACACACACACACACACACACACACATATATATATATATATATATATATATATATATATATATATATATATATATATATATATATGAGAATTGGACTCCATACAAGAGTGAATAAATCCCGTGTATAAAATCAACATCTGTGCAGGGGTAAAAAGGTACGGAGTCGGCTAAGCACACCTTATCTCTTGGAAGCAGATTTCACAAGAGATGTAATATGATCTTTCCAGGATAAATCTCAAATGAATGAAACCCCAAACATTTTCAAGGATGATGCTGGATTGAGCTGGATATTATTAAACTTTAGTGGGTACGAGTACTCCTGTGGATGATTTTGTCAGGTTGATAGGTTTAAAAACTGAGTCTTTGATGCATTAATAACAACAAGGTTATTTTGTACCCCAGTCAGAGATTCGAGCCAAATCACACATCAGGTGTGTCATAGCCTCATCCCTTGTTCGTTGAAGTAACTTCTGGGATGGACTTTGCGGGAACCAAATGGAAAGGTAAAGGTGGAATCAACAGCTTCCGAGTGGATAGGATCAGATGTACAACTTAGAAGATCACTGATGAATAAAAGGAAGAGAGTTGGTGATAGGACAGAGCCCTGAGGAACACCACTGTTGATAGATCTAGGAGAAGAACGATGGCCGTCTATAATAGCGTCTATAGAACGACCAGAAAGGAAGCTGTTCATGAAGGCACAGATAGAAGGATAGAAACCATAAGAGGGCAGTTTGGAAATTAATGATTTATGCCAGACTCGACAGAACACCTTTGGGATGTCAACTGCATTGGCAAGGCTTTCACCAAAGTCCCGAAAGGAGGATGACCAAGAGTCTGAAAGGTCGGTGAGAAGATCGCCAGTCGAGCGTCCCTGACGGAACCCATACTGATGATCAGAAAGAAGGTTGTGATAGGAAAGATGCTTTAAAACTTTTATGTTAAGTTTTGAGACAAAGGATGTTAAAGCAATTGGACGATAGTTAGAGGGTTGGGAACGGTCACCCTTCTTTGGAACTGGCTGAATGAGAGTAAACTTCCAGAAAGAAGGAAAGGTATATGTTGAAAGACGAAGGCAAAAGAGTTTACCTGGGCAGGGTGTAAGCAAAGAAGCATAGTTCTTGAGGACAACAGGAGAGACCCCACCTGGCCCATATGCCTTGTTAGTATTGAGCCCAGTGATGGCAGAAAATACATCAGCTGAAGAGATTTTAATGTGAGCCATGAGGAAGTCAGAGGGGGGAAGTGATGGAGGAACAGCACCGGTATCATCTAAGGTGGAATTGGAGGAGAAAGTCTGAGCAAAGAGATGTTTTATCAGTAGAAGAAATCGCTACAGAGCCATCAGAATAGAAAAGAGGAAGGAAGGATGATGAGGTAAAGTTGTTAGAAAGGTTTTGGGCAAGGTGCCAGAAGGAGAGAGAAGAATTCGAGTTGGAGAGTTGAGAGCATTTAGTACAGATGAAATTATTTTTAGCAGAGCGAAGAACAGCCTTAGCACGATTCCAGGCAGAAACATAAAAAAGATGTGATTCAAGAGTGGGTTGGCTTTGGTACCTTTTATAAGCCCTCTCCTTGTTGTGGACAGCATTAGAACAAGCGCGATTAAACCAAGGCTTTCTTGTATTAGACAAAGGATATGAGAAGGGAATGCTTGCTTCCATGCCCAAGAGAATAACCTCCATAATGTGAAATGCACACTCATATGGCTCCCGGCCATGGAAGAAATAATCATTCTAGGGAATATCAAAGAAGTACTGCCTGAGGGCCTCCCAATCTGCGGCTCCAAATTGCCACAGTTGCTGTTTCATTGGAGAGTCCACAGGCTGTACTGGAGTGATAGGATAGATTAAGGTAATAAGGTTGTGATCGGAGGAGCCCAACGGAAAGAAAAGATTAACATTGTTAGCGGAAGGATTAGTTGTAAGGAAGATGTCAAGTATGTTGGAGAACTCTCGATGGCAGTCAGGGATACGGGTAACGTTCTGTACAAGTTGCTCTAGGTCATTAAGGATAGAAATGATGTTGGCTTGTTCACCAAGTGGATCAGTGAAAGGAAAAGAGAGCCAAAGGTGGTGGTGAACATTGAAATCTCGTAGAATGGAGATTTCAGAGAAAGGAGAAATGGATAGAATGTGTTCCATCATAGAAGTAAGGTAGTTGAAGAATTTTTGATAGTCAGTAGAATTAGGGGATAAGGAAACAGCGCAGATATACTTAGAGAATGACAGGACAGCCGAAGCCAGAGAGTCGAGATTTCAGAAGAATCAAGTTCAGGAACACGAGAGCAAGATAAGTCGTTGCGTTTATATACACAACAGCCACCTTTGGCTTTGAAATGAGTGTAGAGAAAGTAGGAGGATAAAGAAAAGTGTTTGCTGTCATTTGCCTCAGACAGCTGAGTCTCAGTTAAAAGGAGAAGGTAAGGTTTAGAAGAGGATAGGTGACGTTCAACAGAGAGAAATTTAGAGGGAAGGCCAGGAATGTTGCAGAAATCAAGAAGTGAGTCAGACAGTGGTTCTAGGCAACTCATAGCGTCGGCACAGGGAGAGGGGCGGATGGTGGGGGCATTTGTGGTCCCCCCCCAGGGATTCCGAGGCAAGGTCTAAGTTCGCCATTTTTACTTTTTTAATTTTGTAAAGGAAGTGTAGTGTATACTGTGCATGTAGTTTGCGGCTGACAGTTAGAGGATCCTGTATTAGAGAGCATGCTGTCCTACTTTCAGTATTAGTGAAACATGAAAAAGTTCAGCAAAGGGGGATGGTCGGGAACTAGTCCCGAGGGCTGATGAAACGGGAGCTCCAGCTCTCCCTGTCATCAGCTTTCCACCCACATTGAGAGTACTGTCCTGCTCGACTGGGCAGTAAATAAATATACATACTGTACAGTACAGAGAGAGAGAGAGAGAGAGAGAGAGAGAGAGAGAGAGAGAGAGAGAGAGCACTCGAAGTACCTTAACCATAAACTATCAAAAAGTGGGGAAACAACCACCAAGTGAACTTTGCTTTTGATAAGAGAAGGGCGATGGTGATTTGCCTCTCATGTGGTACAGAAGCCACCATGAGGATGAAGCTGGAAACAAGACTATATTATTATTATTATTATTTTTAACGCATGGGAGAAGAAGCCACTGGCAAGGAATTCGCAATATTATTCTATACAAGGAAAAAAAATATAACTGGCAAACTCAAGATCCGTTCATTTCGAAATGCAGGGACATGTTGCGTTAAAAAGACTGGAGGTCATAGACAGAGGGAAATACAAACAGAGGAAGAGAGTTCCCGAGTTGACCCTTCATGCCGGGTGTTGATATTGACAAGGACGTGGAATGCAACATTCATGACAGTAAAATTTGTCAGGCAGTACTGCATACACTGTCACCCCTCGATCTCTTGGGTCATGACCCTGTGCAAGACAAAAGTTCACCCTCACCTTGAGTATGTCCCATTGGTCTGAATGTTCAGTACCATCAATGTCTGAATAATCTGGACAAATTCCAAACGAAGGCCATTCACCTGGTTCAGGACATCTGTCCCCAACTACACAAGCACAGCTGTGATGCTGGAGTCACGATGGTCCTACACAAAACTCTGCTCCAGCAATTATCTCATCTGACCAGCTTTCGCTTTCCACCTCAAGCTGTGCAAAGGAACACGAGAACGGTGCTGTCTAACCATCCGCTGGTCGAGGTTGATCAAGGCTTAGTCTGCATCTCCGGACCTTCACATCCAGAACAGTAAGACTGTGGAACTTGTTCACAGCCAGCACAGCCGTCTCCCAGATGATCACTGTACAGGCGAACGTGGTTGTACATCGATGGAAAGCAACACAAAAGGTACCTTTTTCTCAGTTATACATAATGTCATTTTTCATCTTCTTTCTTTTCAAGTTGTGTTGGTTTAGTTATAAAAACAACGCATTAATTCTACGAAAAAATATGACTGTAATCAACCATTTCAGGTTTAATAAAGTAAGATATCATCCTGGATATGAAGAGAGAGAGAGAGAGAGAGAGAGAGAGAGAGAGAGAGAGAGAGAGAGAGAGAGAGAGAGAGAGAGAGAGAGAGAGAGAGTCAGCTGGTATAATCTGATAACTGTGATGGCTTTTCGAGTCTCATTCTTTATCTCTGCCCTTCCTATTTCCCTTCCTCTCTCTTCAGTTTCCGGTTCCATCCATTTCCACTATGTACTTCCACTTCCCTTTTACTTCCTCCACCTTACTTTAATCAGATTATATTTCCCCACTCTACATTCCTCTGAAAATATCTTAAAAACAACCGAAATACTCCTTGCGTGTCATGAGATGCAGTTGAATGGGTTGGTATTAAGGTAACAGAGCCCCATCCCCCTCCGTGTATTCGTGTGGCAGGGTAACACAGCCCCATCCCCCTCCGTGTATTCGTGTGGCAGGGTAACAGAGCCCCATCCCCCTCTGTGTATTGGTGTGGCAGGGTAACAGAGCCCCATCCCCCTCCGTGTATTGGTGTGGCAGGGTAACAGAGCCCTATCCCCCTCCGTGTATTCGTGTGGCAGGGTAACACAGCCCCATCCCCCTCCGTGTATTCGTGTGGCAGGGTAACACAGCCCCATCCCCCTCCGTGTATTCGTGTGGCAGGGTAACACAGCCCCATCCCCCTCTGTGTATTGGTGTGGCAGGGTAACACAGCCCCATCCCCCTCTGTGTATTGGTGTGGCAGGGTAACACAGCCCCATCCCCCTCCGTGTATTCGTGTGGCAGGGTAACACAGCCCCATCCCCCTCCGTGTATTCGTGTGGCAGGGTAACACAGCCCCATCCCCCTCCGTGTATTCGTGTGGCAGGGTAACACAGCCCCATCCCCCTCCGTGTATTCGTGTGGCAGGGTAACACAGCCCCATCCCCCTCTGTGTATTGGTGTGGCAGGGTAACACAGCCCCATCCCCCTCTGTGTATTGGTGTGGCAGGGTAACACAGCCCCATCCCCCTCTGTGTATTGGTGTGGCAGGGTAACAGAGCCCCATCCCCCTCCGTGTATTGGTGTGGCAGGGTAACACAGCCCCATCCTCCTCCGTGTATTGGTGTGGCAGGGTAACACAGCCCCATCCTCCTCCGTGTATTGGTGTGGCAGGGTATTAGAGCCCATCACCCTCTATGTATTACACTTTATATATAAAACAAAGAGAGAGAGAGAGAGAGAGAGAGAGAGAGAGAGAGAGAGAGAGAGAGAGAGAGAGAGATTAATCTCGTGTACAGAGGTTATGCAGGTGAGACAGGTGGCAATCTCACCTTGACTGGCAGCTCATTAGCGTGTTACTAAAGAAGTGACTACACACACACACACACACACACACACACACACACACACACACACACACACACACACACACACACACACACACACACACACACAGGAAAAGTGCCTCGGAAGTATCAACAAGCAGCCTCGAGAGGACTAATGGGTCTGGTATTGTTTGCATTTCTTTGTATTCCTTTATGTCAAAGTGCAGTCTTCTGGCTCTCGCTTATTTGTTTTTTACACCAGACTCTCTCTCTCTCTCTCTCTCTCTCTCTGGAAGCTCTTTCTCCTACCAGCCATTCTCAGTCAGCTCGCCCTTCACTCTTACTCTCATTTAATCTCTTTCCATCTTTAGAACATTTGTGTATTCTAATACGTATTTATTTCCACTCAGTTTCTCATAAAATTCTACTTCCTATCTCTTCATTGATACCATCATATTTTCTGGTTCTTCCCTATCCCCCATCACTTCAACTTTTTCTGCCGGCATTGTAATTTCGCTCTCCTTCATTATCCTTCCCTCTTAGACCCACTTATGTCTGTTTTTCTTTATTAGTTCCCTCATCGTCATCAGTTAAGTCCCTCTCCTTCTCCTCCCCCTCCTCTTTCCTCATCCACCCTTTACATTTTCTCCTTATGTTTATTCTTCAGGCAAACCAAAAAGTATCTACTTTCTTATCTGCCTTTCTGTTGTGTTTAAAGACTCTTTATGTTGATTTTGAGATTAAGGGACACGAGAGCAAGAGGTGTTACTAAGTACGTACACACAACAGGTACCTTTGGCTTTGAAATGAGTATAAAGTTGAAAACTACAGAGAACGATGTGCTATCAGTCGCCAACTACTGACGTGACTCATTGAGGAATAAAAGTTGAAAAGCGATGTTTAATAGAGATGGAAGTACAGAAAAGGCCAAAAGGGTTGTGGAAATGAATGGAAAGAGTGTCAGCCAATGGGTTATTTGCATCTCGCTATGGTCGTCACCGGGATTGGGTGGATTGTGAGGGCATTAATAGGGCATTTATAGCCTCCCCCCTCCAGATTCCGAGGAAATAAGTTTGATCCCCATTTATTTATTTATTTGCGTACAATTGTGAAAGTGAAATGTTGTGTGTAATGTGCAGACAGTTTAGTGTAGGAAATTAGAGGAAAATGACGTAGACTTTTTAAAAGGGAACGAAATCATAAGTTTAAAGCCTGCAAAGTATATAGTACTGGATAAAAGTAACGTTCCACCCATCCATACTTTGTGGGTTCAGGGAGCCCGTTTCTGCGCAGCGTGTCACAGTGAGGTAGTAGGGGTGTGGCTGGGTAGAGCAAGGAGAAAATGGGGGTTGGGGGGTTGAATGATTGGCAGAGAGGGAGGGTTTGATTAAAATCGGGGGTCTTAGTCTTGCCTGATTTCCTCATCCATGGCATGGTATATGAGATACCATTTGATAGGCAATGTGTTATGGCGCTTAAGACTGTATGGAGATATCTGCACAACGAAATTAATTTGCCTCAGTGTGAAGAAAACATGTGAATGCATACAAGACACAAGCTTCCAAAATGTGGTATATCCTGAAAGAAATGTTGCTTCCGATAACTACATGATTTTCGACCATGTCATAGTCCAGAAAGTATTAACGTTTATAGTCACTTGAAATATTTCCATAAAAATGAGAGTCACATTTAACCAGGCTGATTCGACTGACCCGGTTTTTGGCAATGGTCTTAGCATATGAACACTATCAAATGAGACCAATAATGTGTATTCGATGATTCATTGGACCTTTAAAGTAATGGCAACAAGAAGCTGTAACGCAAGTGGAACATTACTTTTGTCCGGGACTATAATAACATCAAAAGAAACAAATGAAAGTAGATACTTAAGGTTGATATATTTCGAGATGACTGGACACACTGTGATTAAAACATAGGAGGTGACATCCAGAGGAAAAGTCAAGCCAGCTGTGTTCATGAAAAGCTGAGGTTACCGTACCAGTTGACTTCTGGATTAGAGAGTTGGTGTGGAAAGGGGTGAGACGCTCACATGAAATTCAGTAGAGCAAAGTAACAGCCGTGGAAACGAACGTGTGATGCTATTTCTATCAGACAGGCAGACAGACAGAGAAACGGAACCAAACACCTAACTTCAGGTACTTAGTACTTTTGCACTCGAGTGTAAAAATAACATGTATATGGCACAGATTTATGTTTCAAAGATAATTACAATTAACTCATCGAGTGGTAGTTATATGGTTTATGGGGGCCTCATAGAGGAGAGGCTAGGTGGCTGCTAATAGAGTGGAGTGAAAAAATGAAAAATTGAATGATGACACGTAATACCCCTAAAAGTTGTAACTTGTCGTATGTATCTTGCATGTAAAATTTAACGCTGAAAAACCAACATTTTCTGCCGTCCACCAACACTGCTAATTTTATATGCTGGGACATACTCAGTCATATCAAATACATTAGAGGACATGGCAAACAAGGTTTAGTATGTATGAGGCCACAATAATATATGATTGTGAAACCTTTGTGTGACATAAGTATGGCTGGCCTGCATTAGGGGTGCAGGAAATCTGTAAACAAAAGAACGAAACAAAGTTTCAGATACATGCTTCTCAGGTGTTTTATGAGTACCTGAGTGTATAATTATATTATATCATGTATATAATACTTCTAGTTTGTTAAGCATACTATGTTCTGTTGCATTTCTAATGCAGTTTGAGTGTTGGAGCATGGTGGTGACAAGATGCCTGAAAGTCATCCGAGAAAACCTTCGGCATGCCAAATTTTCGGAAACCCTCATGGAATGAACTTGCACAGGTTGCCAACCACTAAAGACATGCTTATGGACTATAAGTGGGTCAGACTAGATTTGAAGAGTAATTCGAAAAAAGAACCAACTGTTCCAGGAGTGTCTGATGTCCTGGCTGTCAAAATTATATTGGGACCTGAGCATCAATGCCTACTGTTACATCAACCGCATTATACCGCTGATATTAAACCACCACGATAAATATCTCAAACTTGTGAGATAACCAGTGTCGAAAAGAAAAAAAAAATGGTATGAACAGAAACCCTCCGAATTCAAGGAGCAAGCCAGAAAGATTTTCAACATTGCAGCATGGAAATGTGCTAACCATTCAACATGTTCTTGTGCAAAGTCTTGCAAGGTTTCAATTTCTGAACTGTAATTTCTTCAAGACCAACCAACCACATGTAAGAAGATGATAGGGCCACTTGACAGCATAGCCACAAAGAGGTTACAAGAGCGTCTGAGAAGAAAGTCGAAGGAACAAGACACCCTAGCCCAGTATCACCTTGAAGCTAGTACCAGTTCATCACCATCAAAGAAAAATGAAAGCAGCTTTAGCAATTCTGCTTGAGATGAAATATTATCTGATACTGTTGCATGTACTTTGCAAGCATTACACCCTTCTACTGTTGCATGTACTTCTCAAGCAGCATCACAACAGAGACGTCGGCTAGAGAATACTGCCAGGACTTTGGGAGCAACATGCAGTCTCAGACAGAGCAGTGGCAGAGATGGCATCTGGAGTCTTGGAAGACTGGCATAGGCTAGTAACATCTGAGGACTGCAGTGATGTCATCGACAGAAACAAAGTTAGAAGAGAACAGAAGTATTGTGAAACCATCCATGCTGAAGCACATGTCTTACTGCTGAAATACAGGGCCTATATTTTGATGGCAGAAAGGATAAAACTCTGACAGTTGATGGCACAGCTCACCAGAGAGTGGATGTTGAGGAACATATATCACTGGTACATGAGCCTGGCTCCAACCATCTCGGTCACATTAACCCGCAGTGTCCCCTCAACCTATGGGTAAGTCACAACTTTTTTTCATGTTGAGACCCAATGATGTAGTGTTACGTTTTGCTATTGCGAGGTCAATCATTTGCACATTTTTCAAAATTTGCTCATGATTTTTGGTAGGCATATGAGGTAGACCTTCCTCTACCTGCCGCTAGGTTCTGACACTGCCTGACCTCGCGTGACACCCCCCACCTGCACGCCACTGTCTCAGCAGCTCACCTGTTTCCAGTGACCTGGCCAGTAAACACGTCATGCCATGGTACGAAATTCAAGGCGAGAGTGATTCCCCAATCGATGGCGATGTGGAGGACAAAGATTATATGGCGCCAGAGGAGGAAACAAGCAGAAGTGATGAGGAGGTAACGTCGCCAAGGAAGGTGTGGTATGTTGATGTGTGGTATGTTGATATGCCTAAATTATTGTGTGACAACCAATATATTCTTGTACTACATATAAATTCGTACCAAATGAACAAATATCTACTTGTTCTGAGTGGTTTGCGATAGTTACTGCTACCATAGAAAACAGGACAGCAGCAGTGTGGCTTCAGAGAAGACGGTACCAGGTGCGAGGAGGGTCACCTGTACAGTGCACTTCTAAGCTCAGGTGAACACTTTTTTGTGATTTACCATTGTTTCTCATAAAGAGCGGAGCTTTGAGCTAAAATAAAATCCAAAATCGGTCAGGATTGGGGGAGGGTCATTGGTGAAAAATCAGTTGAGATGCAGCGGGTTAAAACTGAAAGTGGCAGTTCTACAAGCATAAAGCTGGTCGTCATCCATTTTCTTGGTGAAAATAGCATAGACTCTCAGAGTCTGGTGGCAACTGGGTGTGATAGCACTGCAGTGAACATAGGGAAGAAGGGCGGTGTTATAAAGCTCCTTGAAGAACATGTCAAACGTCCTCTGCAATGGTTTGTTTGCCATCTCGATGCAAATGAACTTCTATGTCATTTGTTCGAGAATCTGGATGGTTGCACGACAGGACCAAGAAGTTTTGCAGGGCCAGTCGGTTCTTTATTGACAAATTGTGAGGAAATGTCGATTGTTATTTTTTAGCCAATATTCGGAAGAATATCAGCGTTGAAGATTAGCATCCGGATCAGCAGTATTTACTGGATATTTGCCAAGCAGTAATCACTGGCAATTGCTCTGTCTCTTTGTCACATCGTCAGCCAGGAAAACTCGTCATGTCCCGCTGGGTTACACTGGCCAGTCGAGTCCTGTGTTTGTATGTTGCAACAGAAAGGCCTAGCAATGATCTCAAAACAATTGCTGAACTCATTCCGAAGGTTTACGCTCCAGTCTGGTTCACAATTAATTCCAAACCTTCATGTAAGGATGGCTCTAAGAACCTGCGGAGGTCACGCTACCTGTCGCAAGATCTGAAAGCTGTAGTTGATCCACTGATTCAGCGAAATGGCTACTTTGGTCACCCTGAGAACATTTTGCTGACCATGGTAACCGACGAGCAACAACATGTCAGGGATCTGGGCGTTCGACGAATCATGCAAGTTCGTACCTCCAAGACACGTCAACTTGGTATCAGATGTTTTCAAGTATCATATCTCAATCTCAATGCCGAGGAGTACATTGATTTGATTGACTGACAGATGTGTGTCCTGACTGAACCTCCAATCACAAAATCAATGTCCAGTGCTGATCTGCAAAGTGTGGTTCGTAATGAAACAACTCTTGCCACTGAACTTCAACCCATGTCATACACAAGCAGTGGTAAGATGCGTAAAGGCAGTCACAGAGGCATGAATAGCTGTTGTTGGACACGACGTAAGGGATGGCTTTATTCAAGCAAGAATACATGCTCTAGCTATAATGCCAACATTTAACACTAAGAGTGAATATTGCACCACACAGTAACTTTTTAGATTTGTGTTGAGCATGCTGGTTTAAGCTGCACATATTGGGTCATGTACATTTGTACATTGCAAATTATATTGTATAATTTTATATTATACTGTATAATAAAGTGAGTGCCAAGGATTTGTGTCATTTGTGTCACAGGTTGTTAAAAAAACAGATGGTAGAGGGCAGAAAATTTAGTCCTACTTCAGTGAAATTTTTTATCATTAATGAATAATAGCACTGGCTACTTTTGGTACGTATTACACCCAATAAATCCGTGATTTGATTTTTATCCCCTATGTTCACTCCACCGTAGTGCTCAGTTAGTCTGTATGGTTGAGTCATCACTGAACAAAATGAAAAGCGAGATAAACCAATGAGCGTTGACAAGCAGTTATAGGACGGACAGAGAGAAAGGAGAAATAACTTCCTATAATCAAAGACCTAAGAGTGTCACCATATCTGCAAACTTCATTTCTAAGGCGATCGGAATATGTCTCTGTTTCCAGCACACACACAACTGCTCGGATCTGTCACGTGGTACAGCTTTCTGATATGTTTCATCTGCCCAATCTTCAATTTGTCATTCGGTCTTTTT
Source organism: Coenobita brevimanus (assembly GCF_032717465.1). Lineage (NCBI taxonomy): Eukaryota > Metazoa > Arthropoda > Malacostraca > Decapoda > Coenobitidae > Coenobita > Coenobita brevimanus. The sequence goes on along the minus strand of NC_136999.1, from coordinate 49,317,734 downwards.
ATTAGCATTCTTTCTGTAAAGCTTCCAGGTTCCGTACATGCTCTTTATTAATCTCATGGTCAGGCTTTATTTTAGCATATCAATAACCTGACATCTTTATCCTGGATGGGATGATCAATTGATCACAGACAGATTATCTCCACAACGCCTTGTCCTCCACTATTAGACAGCTCTCTCTTCATCGCGCTTCACTCTCACAAATATACCTCTTCACCTCACCCGTAAACTGCAACACTGGTTATTTGCTGCTTGCAGTTTTCTTTCATGTTATTTTTTTTAAGCGTATACAGCTATTTTGCATATAACTATCCATGTGTCCGTTTATCTAAGTGTAAATATTTTCTTGATTGTATCCTCCTATTTATCCAGTGGTCTATGTTGTAGTAATCACCTTTACGTGTCCATCGTCTAATCTGTTAATCAACCCGTCTCTCTGTCTTCCATCTGTCTACCTGTGTATAGGATCATTCTCCTTTACTTTCCAGGACAAACTCATTCTACGGAAAGAAGGGTCAGGTGGAGTCAGTAAAGTAGGGGCATATGGATAGATATGAGTAGATAGAGAGGAATATAGATAGATTGATAGGTTGATAAGTAAGAGAGAGAGAGAGAGAGAGAGAGAGAGAGAGCCTGGAGATGGGTTTCAGGCAATGGACTAAGTAAACTACTCCCAGATTCGAACATAAATTGGTGCCTTCCTGTCTGGCTCTACAACATCCAGGTGATGGAATTACTAGCTGGGAAATTACGGTAAGAAGGAGTTAAGACAGGAAAAACGATAGGAAGCAGCTTCGTCATGAAAAAGAAACGAACAAAAAATGCAAGGGAGAAAGTAAGAAAGATTAACAGACAGACAGACAGACAGTCAGACAGACAGACAGGCAGAAAGAGTAATAGAAACAAAAAAAGCGAGCGAGAAAAGTGGTGCGAAGAGAAAGTAAGCAGAAGGAAAGAGGGTCAGAGCGAAATTAAACTGGCAGTATAACAAGTAAACAAATAAATTAACAAAGAAATATGAAGAGAGAAGGAGGGGAGCAGTGGCAAGAAAGAGATAAAAATATAAATAAAATAATAGAAAACATGGTACTGTAGAAACACGTCACAAAATACAGCAAAATATCATCCGATCCACCAATATACCACCACATGCACCAATATACCACCACATCCACCAGTATACCACCACATGCACCAATATACCACCACATGCACCAGTATACCTCCACATGCACCAATATACCACAACATGCACCAATATACCACCACATGCACCAGTATACCACAACATGCACCAGTATACCACCACATCCACCAGTATACCACCACATGCACCAATATACCACCACATGCACCAATATACCACCACATGCACCAGTATACCACCACATGCACCAGTATACCACCACATGCACCAATATACCACCACATGCACCAATATACCACCACATGCACCAATATACCACCACATGCACCAATATACCACCACATGCACCAATATACCACCACATGCACCAATATACCACCACATGCACCAATATACCACCACATGCACCAATATACCACCACATGCACCAGTATACCACCACATGCACCAGTATACCACCACATGCACCAGTATACCACCACATCCACCAATATACCACCACATCCACCAATATACCACCACATCCACCAATATACCACCACATGCACCAGTATACCACCACATCCACCAATATACCACCACATGCACCAGTATACCGCCACATGCACCAGTATACCACAATATCCACCAGTATACCACCACATCCACCAGTATACCACCACATGCACCAGTATACCACAACATCCACCAGTATACCACCACATCCACCAGTATACCACCACATGCACCAGTATACCACCACATCCACCAGTATATCACCATATCCAACACTATACCACCACATCCACCAATGTACCACCACATCCAGCAATATAACAACACATCCACCAATGTACCACCACCTACACAGGTATACCACCACTTACAGATGTATACCACTACATACGAAATGAAAGAGTAGCATTCGGGAGTAGAATGCTAATCGCTCGCCAGAATATGCTGTTGGCCAAGTCCAAGGATTAGGCCTTATCTTGATACTTGAAGGTTTCGTGTTCATAGCTCGGGCCGTTCATGAGATATAATGGTGCTAGAGGCTGGCGATAAAAACTGGTTGATCTTTGTCAGCCATTTTGGTGACCTTGACCTTGACCCCGAGAGCCCATTTTCAAACTCGTCCAAGATTTTGGCCAAATCATGATACCCTGAAGGTTTCATGTTCATAGGTGAAGCAGTTCATGAGATATTATGGGAAAAGACACACACACACACACACACACACACACACACACACACACACACACACACACACACACACACACACACAGGGACGGGCAAAAACTTTATCGCTCCGCCTTGCCAAAAGGCGGGCGATAAAGATACAAACAAATACACCACGCAAAGCAGTAATCTCGTTAGTCATTCCCTCACTCCGCCTTCCTACTTTCTCGCTTACATTCATGTTTCGCATTTTTGCAACACGTAATAGTTGACATGAAAACAGACGAAGGTTTATGTACCGGTATCTCGGTGTGTTCTTGTGTATATATATATATATATATATATATATATATATATATATATATATATATATATATATATATATATATAATTTCATCATCATCATCATCATCATCATCCGGACCTCCTTTCCTACCCAAGGGCAGGGTGAAGAGTAGCAATGTCCAGACAGCACAAACTTGCCCACTCCAAATAGGCCACACTTCCATTCACCCATCATTCAAGCCCTCGGAATCCTGGCTCTACCGGATACGGCAAAAAACATTCACCACATTCTGCAGCTTCACACAAACGTATCTAGTTGAGCGTATATATATATATATATATATATATATATATATATATATATATATATATATATATATATATATATATATATATATATATATATATACATACAGTATATCTATCTATCTGTCTTATCTATCTGTCTTATCTATCTATCTATCTATCTATCCATCTATCTATATAATGAGAGAGAGAGAGAGAGAGAGAGAGAGCAATCATGAGTAAGTGCAAGTGTTTATGTCAGAGGTCAGTGTGTGTGTGTGTGTGCGTGTGTGTGTAATTCACCGGGTCGGTCAGGATCACTTGATGGTCGTGATCGTCAGCTTTTACCATCCCGGAAGGGAGCTCAGAGCTCATATAGTCCGATCTAAGGGCAAGGCTGTGAACTTCACACGCGCACACACCCGTCCCCTTGCTCAAGGGGGACAGTAACCACCCACTTCATCAGTTAAACTTTTCGCAACCTGAGCGAGGCGCGAACTCCCGTCCACCAGTTGGCAAGCGAGAACGTTACCACTGCACCAGCGAGCGGTGTGTGTGTGTGTGTGTGTGTGTGTGTGTGTGCAGTGAACGTAGTTTTTACTTTCCCGGCAGTACGGCACGCTAGGCACCTTAACTCATTCAAAACTTATCGCACTTCACTTGCTCTCACTCTAAGGCCACTTATTCTCATATATTTTCGTCTTTTTTGCTCAACCTCTTGAATCGTTAACATATTATTCATTTCATTTTTCACAAGTTCGGATAATTTTATTCGGCTTACAGTAAACTTTTTAAACTGGCAGGAGTGGGTTACAGATTCTTTTTATAGCCTAATCCTTCAGTACTTTGGGCTCTGCTAATCCTTCAATAAATCCTTAGGTATTTGGGGCTCTGCTAATCCTTCAATAAATCCTTCAGTACTTTGGGCTCTGCTAATCCTTCAATAAATCCTTCAGTACTTTGGGCTCTGCTAATCCTTCAATAAATCCTTCAGTACTTTGGGCTCTGCTAATCCTTCAATAAATCCTTCAGTATTTGGGGCTCTGCTAATCCTTCAATAAGTCCTTCAATACTTGGGGTTTTGATAATCCTTCAATAAATCCTTGGGACTCAGCTTAGTTGAATATAATCGTGTGACACCAGAAAAACCAATACAAACAAGCCATCGGACTGAAATGGTTTAAAGATACACGTGAGAAATACGCTTAGGAGATGATAGGGGACAGAGCAATGGCATTATGAACCTTGATTTACTTTACTGAAGTGTTTAGATGCTGTGTTTATTTCCACTGATGGAAAATTACTTCATTCAAACGAGAAAGCAAATTTCCGGCCACTGTTTATCTTCCCAGCAAAGAGTCCTAATATTATGTGGATATAATTCCTCCAAAAGCTGGTATAATGCTTATATATCAAACAATTCTATTAACTTCTTGAGTAAAATGTTTACAGACGGTGTAAATACAAGTATTAGACATTTTATACGTGTGTGTGTGTGTGTGTGTGTGTGTGTGTGTGTGTGTGTGTGTGTGTGTGTACTAGAGTAGATAAAACATAGGAAAAACACTGTGAGAGTTCATTATGGTAAAGAACATACCTCTTGAATTTCGCAGTGAGAGAGAGAGAGAGAGAGAGAGAGAGAGAGAGAGAGAGAGAGAGAGAGAGAGAGAGAGATTATAATGGTTTTATCATGAGGTCATTATGAGGGTCGGGCAGGTAGTCATCTCACCTTGACTGGCAGCTAATTTGCAGGGGCAGGTGTGTGGCACCACACAAACACACACACACACACACACACACACACACACACACACACACACACACACACACACACACACAGTCCAGCACTCCTAAGTCGCACACACAACAGTGGATCCCAACCTCGGGTCCATGACTTCCTAGAGAGCCATAGTTTGTTTCTCGGAGGGGGGGGAAGGCACTGAGCATTGTTAAGCATCGGGGATCCGGGAATTTCGAAAAAAGAAATACGCAAAACCTACATCAGAGTCTTCTTCCTGACAGCCTTCTTGCAGAGAGGCAATCTAAGATAATGCTTGAAAATCAGAATTGGTTTCTTTGCCAAGAACACATTCGAAGTGTATTAAATGGGGTTTTTGGCTGATATTTGGTTGTTTCTGTCAATAACTAACTGAGTCTCCGGATACTTCTGAAATTCTCGGCCACTAATCACTATGGAGCAGAATTTTCCAAGATGATAGACATCAGATCAGATCAGTCGATGGGGTGTCAACCGCTGCTGTGCCATTAATTTTACTACACCATTCACGCCTCACGTGGCAGCAAAAATATTGACTTCATCCTTACCCTGCATATACCTACCGTTTCCTGTGCGCCCCGCAGTGTGGATGCACCTCGTCTTTTGTTCCGATTATTTGAGATGATAAATTCAATTATATATCGTGCTCATTTCAGCATCGATAGGCTGTTTACTTCATCGAAGAAATATGTATTAGACCGTTTTACTTTACTTTGTAGATTTTATCATTGATTCATCAACATAAGTCAGAAATTTGTTTGACTCACTTCACTTTCTTTTGTAACGTCACACCGTCACAATATGCGGAAACAGAACTGCGTGGGGAAGAGGGGAAGAACACAAAATAAGTTCATACATGACAGCGAGAGGGAGAATATGTAAGGAGATGGTAATGAGAGAGAGAGAGAGAGAGAGAGAGAGAGAGAGAGAGAGAGAGAGAGAGAGAGAGAGAGAGATTTGTTCCACGGGAATGAAGAAGGGACTAATACTGTAATGTCAGTGAATGGGAAAGAGGAAGGAAATCTGCTGGAAAAAGAGAGGCGTAAAAAGTGCGATACGGGAGATGGGGAAAGAAGATATATGGAGGGGGATGAGAAGGGAAGACTGATTAAAATTATCACATCACTTTTACAATCAAGGAGAGGGAGGCTATGTAGCACACACACACACACACACACACACACACACACACACACACACACACACACACACACATAGCACGTTATCTAAAACTCGATAAAATGAACCAACTCGAAAACCCATAAAATTAAATCGTCTTTTTTCTTACATCCTCTCGTGTTCACTCGACTTGTGTCTTCCTTCTGGTTGTGAAAAAGTGTGTGTGTGTGTGTGTGTGTGTGTGTGTGTGTGTGTGTGTGTGTGTGTGTGTGTGTGTGTGTGTGTGTGTGTGTGTGTGTGTGTTTGTGTGCGCTCGCGCTCCAGTTTATTGAGCCTCAATAAAAAATCTGTGATTATTTTGTTTATCCTTATCTATGCAGGGAAGAAAGAACCAAAGGCCTGGAGCATGCAAGATTGTTCCCTCCAAGGAAAAACAAAAACAAGGTAACAGAGTGCCAAATTTATGATCCATTCCTTTCTTGATGCCTGGACACACTGCGTTTGAAAGATTCGAGATCATATTCAGTAGGAAATACAGACAGTGAGACAGTTCGAGAGCATATATGATGGAATGGGAGTAACGGTTGACACTTGCATTAGAGATCTGGAGGAAAAGGGATGAGACTTTTTTTTTTTTTCTAGACGGGTGCAAAGCGTCCGCAGTAGTCATGGAGGAATGCAAACAGAGTGCTTAAAAGAACAGTGACCAGTAAAGTAGCTACAGAGAGCAGATAAAGATGCAACAATGCAGTGTAGAGACAGAGGTTAAAGGGAGCCAGAAAGAGGAGAAGAACTAATAAGACGAAACGGTCCTGACTCCACCTTGTTAAGAGCTGTATGTGGGGAGCCACACCACACATGGGAGTTGTACTCTACACGTGGGCGAATAAAACCTTTGTATAAGGTTAATAATTGTGCAGGGTAAAGGAGGCAGGGAGTCGGCTAAGCACACCTACTAGCTTGGACGCAGATTTTGCATAGGAGGTAATATGATCTTTCCAAGATAAATCCTGAGAGAATGAAATCCCAAGTATGTCTAAAGATGATGCAGGACTGAGTTAGATATTGTTAAAATTTAGATGATACTCTGTGGAAGATTTTGTCGAGTTGAAAGATGTAAGAACTGAGTTTGACGCATTAAAAACAAGATTACATTTACCCCAATCAGAGATGTAAGCCAAGTCGGACATTAGGTGTGTCATAGCCTTATCCATTGTTTGTTGATGTAACTGCTGAGATGGATGCTGTGGGAAGCGAATGGAAAGGTGAAGGGTGGAGTCATCAGCGTATAAGTTGGTAGGGTTAGAAGTACAGCTTAGGTCGCTGATGAATAGAAGAGAGTTGGTGATAGGACAGAGCCTTGAGGAACACCACTATTGATAACTCTAGGAGAAGAACTGTGGCCATCTACAACAGCTGTTATAGAACGACCAGAAAGGATGCTAGAGATGAAGGCATAGATAGAAGGATAGAAACCATAAGAGGGAAGTTTAAAAATTAATAAAGTATGCCAGACTCAATCGAAAGCCTTTGAGGGGTCAAGTGCGATGGCAAAGCTTTCGCCAATGTCCCGAAATCAGGATGAACAGGAGTTTGAAAAGTGGGTGAGAAGATCGCCAGTGGAGCGTCCTTGGTGGAACCCACACCGACGATCGGAAAGTAGGTTGTGATAGGAACGGTGCTTTGATATTTTTTTGTGAAGAATAGACTTAAAAACTTTTAAAATGCAGGATATTAAAGCCATTGGGCGACGGAAAGAGGGCTGGGAGTCATTACCTTTCTTTGGGACAGGCTGAATGAGAGAGTTTACCTAGGCAGGTTGTAAGCACAAATGCACAGTTTTTGAGAACAGGAGGGACTCCATCAGGCCCATATTCCTTGATAGTATTGAGGTCAGTGATGGCGGAAAATAAATCAAGTGAACAAATTTTAATGTCAGCCAAGAGGAAGTCAAAGGGGGGAAGTGATGGCGGAACAGCAATGGAATCCTCTAAGGTGGAATTGGAGGAGAAAGTCTTAGCGAAGAGTTTTGCTTTATCAGTAGAAGAAATAGCTACAGAGTCATCAGAGTGGAAAACAGGAGTGAAGGATGATGATGTAAAGTTGTTAGAAAGGATTTTGGCAAGCGGGAAGAATTTGAGTTGGAGGGTTAAGAGCTACTTAGTACGAATGAAATTATTTTTATTAGAGTAAAGAACTGACTTAGCACGATTCCGGGCAGAATCATAAAAGAGAATAAATTCAGGGGTGGGTGGGTTCTGGTACCAATTGTAGGCCTTGTCCTTGTTGTGGAAAGCGTTAGAACGGGTATGTGAGTAACCTACCTTTCCTGGAAAATGATATTCATGTGATGTAATTTTAACGCATTTATTAGCTTGGGAAATATTGTTTTAATGTTCAGTGGTGAATTACTTGAATCTCCTCCTCCCCCATCCTCCATGCCCCTTCTTTCTACCCTTTCCCATTCCAGTGTTCCTCCTCCCCTCTCATCTCTTCCCCTCTCCTCTGTCTTCCCTCTGCCCTCAACTCTGCCCTTCCCATTCCTACCTCCCCTGCTGTTCTCTTTGTCCTCTAGATTCTGCTATTCTTCACACTGTGTCCTTTATCATTTCCTCTTTATCCTTTTCCAGTTGCCTGCTTGTCCCTCCCACGTTCCCTGCCTTCCCTCTCGTTTCCCCCTCTCTTCATTCCACTTTTTCTCCTTTATGCTTTATCTCTCCTGTCTTCTCTTGTCATATCCTTCATTTCTCCTCCTTCCCTCTGTCCTTGCGTGTCTGACTTTCTGTCTTTTCCTTAAGTTCTGTACTTATCTTTCTTTCCTTTTCCTTCCACCTGTTTTCTCCGTCCTATCTTATTTTTATCTTGTTTTATTTTCCATCTCCTCTACTTTCCACAGTACTTTCTCTGGGTACTCTAATCTTTTTTCTCTATCATTTAGTCTCTCTCTCTCTCTCTCTCTCTCTCTCTCTCTCTCTCTCTCACACACACACACACACACACACACACACACACACACACACACACACACACACACACACACACTAGAGACCGTCAGTAGAATTAAACTCTGACCCATGTAAAGCTGTGACCCAGCTGGCGCCATGTCCTTTGCTGGAGCGGTGGCTGTACAACCAAGTGACGTCAGTCGCTGAGGCCTCGTTTATAGCCACAAGCGAGAAAACCTTGTACGGAGGTCCCCAAGGAGATGATAAGGGATTGGATGATAGAATTACCTGCGACCGTTACTTGTTATACAGGTTACTGGGAAATATAATGGATCCTCAAGCAGACAGTAAGGGATTGGATGATACCATTACCCGTTACTATTACCTGTTAAACAGTTTACTGGTATGTGTAACGGAGTATTATAAGAAAGAGGCGGTGTAGGTCTGATGGTGGATGATCAGTGAACTGTTGGGTGTCAGTTCCATCACGTCAACTGCATAAGTCAATTCAAGGACATCTGTACCCGATATTTCAAATAATTTTCAGTGTTGTACTACGCAGTCCCTAATGCTGTAAACACTTCCATTAGTACCATGACACCGGTCATGAATCTCTTCACTCAAGGAAATCACTGTTGATAGTGAGTATTAGGTGGAAAATTTCTCAAAACAGGAAAGTAAAAACGAGATACAGTTAGGAAAACATGGTGCAAGAGAAGAAAAAAAAAGTGCTTGAAAAGAAATTTTTTGAAGAAAACATGGTCTAGAGAAGATTGCAAGGAAGCAAACCTGAAGCAATGCAAACGGAGAGAAAGATGAAAGGATAATGTGGAGGGTGGTGGGGACAGTGAGAGAGGGAGAAGAGGGGTAGGTCAGAACTGTAAGGGAGAAGGTTGGGTGTGGAAGAGTGGACAGAGGCGCAAGGAGGAGTGGGGACAAGGAGAGTGAAAAACAGATGAGCACCGGCTTCGAGCAATGGAGGACAACAAATAAAAATCAGCGACTGAAGAATCAAAATGATGAAAACTGGAGGTGGGTTATCAACAGAGGAGAATTGATTGAAGATGTGATAGGTGGAGTTATAAACAGAAAGAGAGTCAGGTATAGAGAGAGAGAGAGAGAGAGAGAGAGAGAGAGAGAGAGAGAGAGAGAGAGAGAGAGACTGGCGATAATTGAAGGCCTCATCATTGGAAGAAGTAGCTAGTACGGTGGTCTGGTTGCTCTTAGGTCTGATGTGGTTTGGTCTAACGATGTGGTGTGGTGTGGTGTGGTGTGGTCTTGGTTGGTTTGATATGGTCTTGTATTAAATGCGATCTGGTGGTGAGTTGTTGTGCAGTGTGGTGTGGTGTGGTGATGAATGGGGTGTTGTGATGTGGCATGGTGTGATGTTGTGCAGTGTGTTGTGTTGTGGTATGGAAGAGTATGGTAAGGTTTGGTCTATCTTTCTGCTCTTTATCTCACCTTTATTATCGTGGAAGGTTTTCTCTGTTGTTTCATATTCATTCCACTCGCGGCCCAGCAGTCAGAATCAGACATTCCCTATGTTCGTGTATTCAAAAGTGATATGCCATTTTGTGGACATTCTACTTGCCTTAAATGACCTCTTGATTGCCAGTATATTTCAGCTGTATAAAATTTTGCAGATCATTCGGCAGTCTGAATAAATGGCGGTATTAATATTTTTGCAATAAATGATTCACACGTTAGAATGGGTTTGTAGCTGATGTTAAATGTAGTGGTGTATCTTGAACAGCAGCGGAAGTTTGGCGTTTTGAGTTGTAAGGAAAGAAAATTAACTGCTATTTTTAGCAAAAGCAGAGGAAAAACTCGATTTTTGGTTGCTTGTTTGTTTTTTCTTTTTCTTTCTTTCTTTCTTTTCTATCAGTTAGCAAAACAGCAGGATTAAAGGCTACAAGAAGTGGGGCTGTAGGTGTTAGGCGTTGGAGAGAGAGAGAGAGAGAGAGAGAGAGAGAGAGAGAGAGAGAGAGAGAGAGAGAGAGAGAGAGAATGTTCGTCTTTTTTTTTTTTTCTTGACATAATAAATTTGAAATAAATACATCAGTACCCACAACCCACAATGAATGCCTTCCCGCAGGTAATGGTGGAGGACTGTGCTAATGAGGGTAATTAGTTAGTTCATAATTACCTTGTTGATCAGGTGACGCTCCACTGTACCTCACCTCGTTCTCGGCCTACCTTCTCTTCTCCTACCCCCGTAACTTGTAAATACTCTTAGTCACTATCACTTTCCTTTTTTTTCCCTTTTCATTGTGAAAATAAACAACTTCAAAGAACCCTTTTTTGCTCACATTCCCTAATACATCCACCTTAACTATATTAATATCAATTCATTAGTTTATCTAGGTAACCAAGTCACTCCACATACACAGTTAACTTCTTTATTTTTTCAGTGCATGCATTTTGTTGTCCAGTACCTTACGTCAGGGTTATAACCGCAGTATAGTTGGTACCGTCGCGCTGATTTATCTTTGCTCCCACACTCACTTGACTGTTTCTTGTCGTTCCTCTCAGAATATTCATTAAGTTTATCCTCCATGCTACCGTCCTTGTTCACAACATTTCCAAAAATATATAAACAGCCTCACGATCCCCGTTTTTCTGCCATTAATTTCACACCATGTTTTGTTTCCGAGCTATTATTTTAAAAAGTCTTCTCACAGTATATTTATTTTTATATTTTCGTCTTTCACGAACATTTCCAAAGTCGTTCCAAAAACTTTGCCATATCAGTTCCTTGTCCAGTAACACCACGTCATTTGTAAAGAAAATTACAGTCATTCCCCGACACAAAACTACTACGTTCATTCGGGATCTCGATCTCATCTCTCTCAGCACCTACCTCCATATTGACATTAAGCAGCCATGGAGACGTGGCCTTCTTTCAACTGATTTCTCATCATCAACTTATCATTCACTGTGCTCGTTTGACTATAATTTGGCCTAAATATTGCCATCCCCTCATCTTTATTGCTTAGTCATAAGCATACATCAAGACAAGAATAAGCTGCTAGTCATGAAAATATGCCATGGAAAGGAAATAGAGCTGCAGGATTGTCTTTTGCAGTCAATGAGCTCCGTGAAGAAAGCTGCAAAAGGACGACAATCCGAGCCAAGATAAGGTAAAAAACGTATGGCACAGCAGTTTTATCTCCACCCTACAAGCCCTGGAGGGCGTTCAACATTATGTCTTCCTTCTAGCTCTTTACTCTCAGTGATGTTTACATGGCAGGTCCAGTCTGGCATTCACCTTGTACACACAGTCATAAATATTTCAAATAATCTATAAGCTTATGAAAACTCTGCCGAATATCTTACGAAGAATATCTGTTATTTAATTCTATGCCGTCACTGAAGCCATGGTATTTCTCACTGACTCCTCAGTAACTGGTTTTAACGTCATTAATGATTTCCATACAAGGGAATGGAGGCGAAGGTTTCAAATATTATATCCTTACTGGTTGTCTTCCATAATGACCATTGTGCAGTTCATAGATATAACTGTTATGCTAGGTGTTTAAGGGTCGGCTTCCCGTCCCCTGAACGCCTCTTCTGCAGCTGGGTTCCCTTTCTAGACCGGAGCTTAGTAAACTAAGAGAGGCACAGGGCACAAAAACTCAGGGTAACAATCTTACACGTATATTGGTACATTATAAATGTGGAACAGGTAGATGTCACAAACAGGAATCTAGGCAATCATATAACATGTACTGAGATCGGGAGTAGCAGTATCACGGAGGACACTGTTGAGACAGTGGTTCAGGATAAAAGTGTATAGTACAATGATCGGCACAAAAGGTGTTGGGCAGGGGAATCAGTCACTGTAGCTTTGGGGGATACTTACACTGTGGTGGAATAGGTAGCGTGGCTATAGGTCTTATGTCATGAAAGAATTATATTACTAGAGCCGAGATACATCTTCACTCTGGTCACTGTAATCACTGCTCGGCTTCTCTCGCCCTGTCACTGTTTCACTGTTGGTTTATACCTTTGATACTGTGACACGGATAGAATCGGGATTAGTTTCTTTCTAGTATTTTATTACTCTGTCCGATGTTTAGGTCACTGTTTCACTGTTGGTCTATACTTCCGGGACTGTAACACTGATAGAATTTGGGCTTAGTTTCCCTCTAGTATTCTGACACACTACCCGATGTCTAGGTCACTGTTTCTCTGTCACTGCACTTCCACTGTCACTCACTGTCGGGTCTGGGTAAGGTGGCAGCTTTGGTGGAGGGCAGTGGGAAAGCTCACAGCCCAGCTCCTGAAGGAGGCTGAGCTCTGCTAGGGGCCTCCATATGCTGTGGCCAGGGGATCACTCATAGGGGCGTCCTCTCTCGTCCAAGGCTGCGTGTGGCGAAGGGCCCCATAATGTCGGGGCTGGGAACTGGGGTCCAGCCCTCGGGACTTGAGCTGAAGAGTTTCCTGAAGCGCTCTCTCAGGTGCCTTAAGGAGGACGAGTGTCGTCTGCGTCGGGGGAGGAAGAGGTCTCGCCCAGGGGTCTAGGGGGCAGCCTCGAGGGCCCGTCGGCTGCGGTCTCCTGCTGTCGGGAATGCCGTCAGGGGTGGGCTGCGTCGTTGGCTTCTGTCAGAGTCCATCAGGTAGGGTCCCTCTGGAGCCGGCTCTGCAGAGAATAGCCCTGAGATAGTACAGGGTCTCTCCACGGGTTCTCGAGGCTGAGGCCTTCCTCCTGAAGGTTGCCTCGCTGGTGGTGGACAGTACGGTCACCTGTGCCCCTGCCGTTTGTCAGGTCTGATGGCAGAACGCCCTCTCCTAGTGGAGTCACAGGGGTTGAGAGGCTTTGGTGCTTCTCCCCGGCACAGCTGCCGGCCGTCGCTGGGTTCCCGTGGGCAAGGAGACGAGGACGTCTACTGGTCATCCCTTTGTCGTAGGTGCGGCTACTGGCCATCGCCTGGGCCCGACTCCCTGATGGAGATGCATGCGAAGTGCGGCTACCAGCCATCACCTGAGCCCTGTATAGAGGACGATGTCCCAATGAGGAGCAGCTGCAGGCCGTCTCTTGCTGATGGGCGCGGCTACCGGTTGTCACCTGTGTCCTGTCCTCTAGGGCAAAAACAGGAGGAAAGGGGACGTACCCTTCTCTCCCCAGCGGGGCTACCGGCCATCGCTGGTTCCTGTAGGGGGGTATAGCAGCACCTGACGGGGAAGCGGCTACCGGCTGTCTCCTGCTGTGTGGCCCAGCTACAGGCCATGGTTTTTTAAGGGCATGGCTACCGGCCGTCGCCTGAGCCTGGCTACAGGCCGTGGCTCTTGAGGGGGAGCGGGCTGTCTCCTGCAGGGCAGAGTGGCTGCAGGCCGGGTCTGGGAATCCTTCTGAGTGGCTGCCGGCTGTCTCTGGGAGGTCTGAGCGGCTACTGGCCATCTCACAAAGGGCACGGGTGCTGGCCATCACTGGGGTGCTGCTTGGACCTAAGGAAGTAGCTCCACCCCGATCCTGTTGAGGGTCAGCTTGCCCACAAGGTAGTCTCCATTTCCTGCAATGGTGGCGGCGGGCGAGTTCCGGGTCATAGGGGCACACGGCCTGGGCAGAGTTACATCCCTGTAGCCCGGAGTCGGGCCGGTCTCTGTCTGCCCCTCTGTTGGCTGCTCCTGGGGGTGTTGTGATGCCCTCAGTGACTATTCTCGGCATTATAATAACTCTGCTGAACAGTCATAAATCAGTAAAATGTGTTTTGTGAGCACGTGACGAGCAAGCGAGGGTCATGTTACCACAATTTCCCTCTGATACATTTCTTCATGATGGTAGATGAATAATGAAAAAAATATACTGGAACGAGAGACATTCATATACACCCCTCTCCCCCCACATACATTCCCTTTGAAAACTCTAGATTCCAAGGGGTTCCTATACGTTTATGGGTGAATTTTTAGTTGATAACAAAATTAAATGAATGAAGGTATCACACACAGTAAGAACTTCAACTCCACTTCTCATAGGAATAAAGTTATTAACTTCTGCTTAGAGTGACAGTCGGGTTGGGCCAGACCGCTCATTTCCAACTCAGATGAGAGTAAACATCGGGCGCTCACTTGACTAAAAGAAGTGTATCATCTCAGCATCTTCCCATCTCATAATTTATCCATCATGGTTAAACTGCCTTAATGATCTTGTAGTAATATTAGTCACTGTAACCCCAGGCTTATTGGAAATGTTTATCCAGTAGACTGAAGGTGGATTTTTTTATGCATCCGACTCTGAGCCCCACTTCGACGCTAACACCCACTGTCCATACTGAGCACACGGGCTGTCTCATACAGGACTGGCATATTAATATTAGCAGGGATGTTTTGTCGATCAGTCGGTGGGTCATATGGTAGACCACAGTCTTAAACTGTTCCTTTCCCAACCGTGGATTGAACTTCAGTCCATTAGGAAAGCAAACTTCTCGACGGACTCAGCCACCACCGCCACCGAAAATCCATGATTCCCTTGTTCGAGGATAGAGAGGATGATAAGAAACGTTTGCATACCTGGGCAGAAGAGTTGTCTGATCATATCGGTTCAACCGCATGAAGGCTTCCAACACCAGTGACTTGTGGTCCATAGGTATGAATATCTCTTAACTAACTGACATGCTGTGGCAGACCTTTCCCGTCACCCTCAACAACTAGACATTTTTATGATTCCCTCATTCCCTCCTCTCATCCCTTCCCTCTTCCATTCTTTGCCACCGTTACCCTGCAGTCTAGCCCCAGTACCTCTTTATTTCTGCTCCAACCTCCCTCTCTTACAGTTTTTACTTCGTCGTAGATCACTTTCTTATCTTCCTTCACTTTAGCTCTCTTGTCCCCCAGACTATCCATCCAATCTCTCCCTCGACTGACCATTACTGCTCTCTTCACTTCTCTTTTCATGCACATAAACGTTCCTCTTCTGCTTCCGCATTCTTCATATTATTCTTTGCTGTCCAAGTGAACCTTCTATGCTTTTTCTTTGCAGCTACTGTTTTTCTCACTTCCTCGTTCCACCAAGCCGTTCCCCTGATGCCTCTTCTCTTCCTCACACCACACATTCCTGGTATAGACACTACGAGTATTCTGCCGCCTCAAAATGTCCATGCTTCTTCTACTTCATTAGCATTAGCTATATCTCATAACTTTTTCCTCACTTTTCCTTCTACCTGATGTGCATGTCTATGCTGCCACTTCTTTATCCAGTACACAGATTGGTAATACTATACAATATCTGATCAACTACAACCCATTCTTGAAACTCTTCTTGTGACCAGACCCTTACACTTCAATCACTCAATCACAAATATAAAATCAATCACTGCCCTCTGTTCTGTGAATCTTCCTTGTACTCTGCCTCCACTCACCTCACATAGCTGCATATCTGTCTGCAATATTCTGGAGTTTTCCGGAGCTGATATGATTCCATTCACTCGAAGTTTCCGTTTCATTTCTCTTTGGTGTCCGATTATTTTATTATTAAGTAACACTAATCAGAAGCTAATACCGCCTTACCACAGTACTTTTCTCAAAGTAATAGTGTATTCTCGGATATCGTGGTAACGAAGTCCTTCCCACACAAATCCCGAATATTTGGTAGTCGGGTCCAATTACTGACAACGATGCGGCCTCAGGGGGGTTCACAGCAGTCAGTCCACGTAAACTGAACAAAACAGTATGATGTTAGGAGAAATAAAATGTAGCAGCCACCATCGCACAGAAGAGGATACAACAGACAGCTGCTAACTCTTCTCGCTCAAGAAATCTCCTCTGAACTGATTAAATTGCCTGATGGTGACAAGAATATATCTTACTAAAACATAACCACTCAGCTGCCACGATTGATTTAAGTACCGTACTATATTCGGGCTACCGCAGCACGATTTTTATTCAGGTAACAGAAACCTGATGCAATTAATTGATTAAAGCGAACTTTCCTGGTGTGGCCTTATCCTGCCAGAGTTAGTGGCTGGAGCTTCCATATTTTAGGATAATGGCAGGATTTGGTGTTGGTGTGGCTACTTGGCGTGAAGGTGCAGTGCCACTCCAGCCCTAACCAACTCAAATCGACTCAAACCAACCAAAGTCAAACCAACCAAAGTCAAACCAACAAAAATCAAACCAATCCAGCCAAACCCAACTCAACTCATCCCAACAACCCAACTCAACTCATCCCAACAACCCAACCCACTGGCTCATCCCATCCTAATCCAATTCAGCTGAAAACAATCCAAAACAACCCACTAACTCATCCCATCCCAGCCCAATCTTCCCCATTCCAAACCAACTCAACCCAATCAATCCCAACCCAACCCTATCAAACCCAACCCAGTCTAATCAGACCCAACCAAAACCAGCCCAGTCGAACCCAACCCAGTCAACTCAGTCAAAACCAGCCCAACCAGCTCATCCAAAGCCAACCCAACCAACTCAGTCAAATCCAACTTGATCCAAGCAACCAAATCAAATCCAACCCAACCCAACAACAGTAGTCCAACACAACCCAGCCAATTAACCTGTTCAACCCCATACAAACCCAGCTCATCTCGGCCCACCCAGCTAACTCAATACAATTGCAACCGAATCCAACCCAGCACAGTTCAATCCAACACATCCACTTAAACCCATCCCATCCCATCGTAACCCAACCAGCCCAAGTAAACACAATCCAGTCCGATCAATCCCATCCCACTCCATCCCATCTCAGCTCAACCAACTAACTCAACACAATCGCAACTCAGTCCAACCAGTTAAACACATCCCATCCCATCCCATTCCAACCCAACCCAACAAAATAGCCCATCCCATCACAACCCAAGTCAGTCCAAGGCAACGAAAATTAAATTTAACGTAACTAAAATTAACCCCAGCCACCTCAACCTAACCCCACCCATCCTAGCCATCCCATCCCATCCTGGCCCAGTTCAGTTCAACATAACAGCCCATCCCACACCAACCCAACCTTATGCAATGAAACTTAAACTTAACCCACTTTAAGCCAACCCAAGCCAACTCAGCCTAACCCCACCCATCCCAGCCCAGCCTAACATGATTTGAGAGCGCTGTTATGCCTTGACCAGAGATTGTTGTTGTTATCAGCAGATCGAGCATGCTGGAAGAATTTTGTACGGAGGAATGTGCAAAAGGCCGTACCATACCGGTGAAATGATAGTCGTTGGACTGACTCATGCTGACAGGTGGTATGAAGTGCGTCATTGTGGATGCTTATGCCTATGAGGTGGAACTAGGATTCCGGGGCTTCAGTGGTGAATGCATGAGAGTGTGGTCCATTTAACTAGGGCAGTCTTTGGTTAGTTTCTCCTTCTTCCAGCTTTTCTTCTGGCGCTCTACATTGTACATCACCCCATCCTAGGTTGGAAAAAGAGGTGTGGATGAAGACGATGAAGAAGAAAACGAAAAAGACGACGGCAACGATGATTGTAATTCTAATGATGATAATGATGATATTGTTGCTGTTGCTGTTGATGATGATGATGTAAGGAAAACTACTATTAGATGCCCAGTATGATAAATATTCTGGATTTATGACAGTAGAGAAGAAGACATGTAAAGAAACTGAAAACTGGAAATGCCCCATAGTAGTCAGGAACAGAACACTCAGTGGTAATATTGCATTTTTTTTAATGCTGAGACCAAAGTTTTCTTTCCATAAGAAAATAGAACAAAACAAGAGAGATTCAATATCCGTTCATCTTGAAATGCTTGGACATATTATTTCTGAAAGACTGGGAATCATTAGCAGAAGGAAATATAGGCTGCGGAAGACAGTTCCAGAGTTGCGTTTCAGTGGCTGCTCCTGAATATGCCCAGCGGCCACCCTAAGTTTCCGGGAAACTATCTAGGGACCTCCCTATGGTGTTTTCCTTGGGTCACCCCATCATTAGGTTCGGTCACCCCATTATTAATATCCTAGCTACAATCCTATCACACATATGAAAGACTGAGTGTATCAGTTAGCTCTTACGCCGAAATGAAGGAAGGATGCAGGCCACCAGGAGAAGCCATTGAAATAGCAATAACAGACAGATAAAAATGCAACAGTGCATCGGAGAGATAGAAGTTGAAGGGAGTTAGCAAAAGATGAGATGAGACAAAAAGCCTTTAACTTTACCTGTTTTGAAGAGATGTATATGGGGAGTCCCCGGGAACATAATTTAGCTCCAAACAGGGAGGAATGAGACCCTTGGGCAGTCAACATCGTGGAGGTGGATTTTTCAAAAGAGGTAATGTGTTCTTTCCATGATAGGTCCCGAGAGAAAGAATCCCCAAGGATACTGACAGAAGACGAGGAACGAAACTGTAAATTATTAAATATTAAAGGTTACTCCCGTGAACGATCTTGGCGGGTCGAAATCTGTATGAACTGGTTTTTTTTGCATTAAAAAAAGAAGGTTTCTTTTATCCCATCAGAAATATGATCCAAGTCAGAAGCCATGTGTGCCACAGCCTTATCCCGTGACTGATGAAATATCTGAAGATCATGAGGAAACTTGGATACCCACTTTTTCCTATCGGTGTGAGATTCCGTGGTGACATAAATATAAATAATTAGGAGTGGCAACAGTAAAAATGATAAAGATGAGTAATGTTTTCGAAAAATATGTGATTGCTTGGAATAGAAATAGTGCAAAAAACAGAAGACATAAAATCAGGACCCTCTGGGTCAGATATAAAAGTGTATTTAGATGGTTGGTGCATGTGCAAATAATGGCTCTATCCTGGTGGTTTAGATTCCTGTTTTGTGTATGAAGGTCGAAGGCAGGGAGACGGACCGATGGGAAGATTGCAAGACGTCTATCTATCTATCTATCTATTGCCAGACGCCTCAATCCCGTTTGGGGTGGCCACAAATAAATCGCCTCCACGTCGTCCTGTCCCCCGCCATTTCACTGCCCTGCTCCCAACTCACACCCCCCTCTCTCATATACCTCTCCATCCCATCCCTCCATCTCATCCTCGGCCTCCCCCTCCCTCTTCCCCCCTCCACCTCACTCACATACACTCTCTTCGTCAGTCTTTCACCCTCCATCCTCTCCACATGGCCAAACCACCTCAGTATGTTCCTCATAACACTTCCTATCACATCCACATCCAGACCACAACGCTCCTTTATATCCTCATTCGTCAGCCTGTCTCTCCATGTGACTCCACAGGCTCCTCTTAAATTACTCATTTCCTCTGCTCTCACTCTTGACTTGTGTCCTTCCAACAACGTCCAAGCTTCACTTCCATACGTTAGAGTTGGTATCACAATACTGTCATGTAGTAACTTTTTCACTTCCATGCTCACTTCCCTGTTTCTTATCACTGCTTTCAAAGAACCAGCAACCTTTCTTCCCTGCCGTACCCTTTCAAGCACTTCACCCTCCAAACCTCCATCCTTACTCATCACACTACCCAAGTACTTAAACGTACTCACATTATCCAATTCCTCACCATTCCACCTCGCTGTACACTCACTGACTTCACCTCTCTCAAAGAGCATCACTTTACTCTTCCCTACATTCACCTTTAGATTCCGTTTCTTGCACACTCTCCCAAACTCATCCACCAAGCCTTTTGCAAGACGTGATGTGCTATTTTATGACGAAATGAAGTAAGGTTGATCAAAAAATCCCGGTGCACTTTTATATTGCTAAATGGAATATTATTTGTAATTATGTTGGCTATAATACCTACATATAGACAGTGATATAAAGCTGAATAAAGTTATATTTATGTTGTGATTTTGTTAAAAAATGCTAGAATTATGTTTTGGTTTATAATACATTCTGGATACATTTTCCATTACTTCACTTATACATCATGTTATTCAAGTGCACAAGGGCTTTTTGATTACCGGTTTATAACAATTAAAGATGCAAAAATGAAATAGCAAAGGGTACAGTTGAAGGAATTATGTATGAGATTATGCGTACCTTTAAGCTAAGCCATGTTTTATAATGACAGTGGTCGGAATTACGCCATGATCTTAGTCTGCGGGTAGTTATGAAGCCACCTGTTGCTGTTAATGGCTTAGCCTGTGAAATGGAGCCGCAAACAATAGGCTTAAGAGGTGGATGAAGAGCCTGAGTCTCTGAGAACTCACCTGACAATTCTTCTTCATACCATTCCCTGCAATTGCTAAGGACGATGATGATGATGTTTACATGGTGTAGCCTACTGTATATACCGTTGAATACTCTACGAATTCGGCTACGACTTCTTCAGCTGACATTCACCTTGAAGCACACGCGGGAGATTTTCCTGAGCATAATATACAGTTAATCAATCTTTTGCAGACCTATACAGGTGTTGTGGGCATACCTGGTGAACCCATGAGGATGACAAATCTTATAGCACACACCATTGAATTGATCTCCGGTGTTCAGCTAACTGACGTCTCACAATAGAGATTATTCCATAACTTATGAAAAGAAGCTGACTTGATAGCGTGGGATATATTTAACCAGGACAACACTAAACACTCCGTCAGTCCGCGGAATACTTCGCATTTCTTAGTCCCCAAGAAGGTGAATTCAGACCCGTAGTTAACTACCGTAAAGTAAACTCTGTCGCTGTACCCGACCTATTCCCATTGCCAATCTTAACAGATTTACTGGAATACTTAGCGAGGATAACGCTCTTTTCATATCCCTTGACTTAGTGGCTTTGAGCGTGTAGAAATGGAAGAGTCGTCTCGCCCCATAACTGCATTCAGTATCCCTTCTGGCCACTATCATTTCAAAAGGCTTCCCTTTGGTCTTAGACATGCTCCATCAGTATTCATGAGGCTTATCCATTTTGTATTCAGTGGTATGATTGACCATTCCCATTTTGCTTATCTAAATGACATCACTGTGGTAAGTAAATGAATTCCTGAATATTTTGCCAAACTACAGCAAATTTTTGATCGACTCCAATCCATTCTAATGCCTTTAAAACACGGAAGACTTCACTTACTAATGCAACAGTCTTGGCATTCCATGACGATAAAAAACCTTTTCTTCTTTGTACAGAGGCATCTCGTGTAGGCGTAGGTGCAGTGCTGATGCAAGCTGATCATGCAAAGAGGAAACGTGTAATAGCGTGTGCTAGTCGTTCCCTCAATGCCTCTGAATAGAACTCATTCTCGTGATGCCTAAACGATGAATCCCCGACAAGTACAGTATGAAGCTAGAAACCTATTCCAATTAGACACACTCCTGTCATTGTTAGGCTGCTTACCTAAGCCTTGCATTGTCCCCTGACTGGCTGGAAGCCATCATTATCACGTACCCTGGTCTCAACCTTAACTAGCCTAGATTCTAAGTTGTCTACCCTGCCTAACATTTCTGCTTCCACTTCCTCTACCTGCACTGCTTTAACACTCACCATTCCCGCCTCATTCTCCCTACCTTTCAACTTGCCACTTAACACATGAATAGCCTCATTTGTTTCCTGATTTCTTAAGTAACCCTTCTCACTAACCCAGACAATAAATAACACATATACTCACCTTCCTTTTTCACCATGAAGTCTCTTATAAACTCCTTAGAACACACTCAGTAGGAGAATCGTTGGGCAAGTGACATCTGAAACGGGGGCTTGGGAACTCGAGTAACTCCAAAGGCACGTCATCATCTGAGGTCAGAGAGAGAGAGAGAGAGAGAGAGAGAGAGAGAGAGAGAGAAAGAGGATATTCACAAATATCTTTTATTCCTGACACAGTAAATGTGAAGAGTCTCAGATACTATGCACGTCACCTTCTCCTCCTCTTATTATGGATATTTACTAGGCCCTACATTGAATCGGCCACAAAAATTACCGACAGTCATGTGACATCAACGGGTCCACAACACTAAAGTGACATCAACGGGTCCACAACAGTAACGAGGCTTCAAAGAGTCCACAACAGTAACGAGGCATCAACGAGTCCACAACAGTAAAGAGACATCAACGGATCCACAACAGTAACGAGGCATCAACGGGTCCACAAGAGTAACGATGCATCAATGGGTCAACATCAGTAACGAAACATCGACGGGTCCACAACAGTAACGAGGCATCAACGGGTCCACAACAGTAACGAGGCATCAACGGGTCCACACCAGTAACAAGGCATCAATGGGTCCACAACAGTAACGAGGCATCAACGGGTCCACAACAGTAACGAGGCATCAATGGGTCCACAACAGTAACAAAGCATCAATGGGTCCACAACAGTAACGAGGCATCAACGGGTCCACAACAGTAACGAGGCATCAACGGGTCCACAACAGTAACGAGGCATCAATGGGTCCACAACAGTAACGAGGCATCAACGGGTCCACAACAGTAACGAGGCATCAATGGGTCCACAACAGTAACGAGGCATCAGCGGGTCCACAACAATAACGAGGCATCAACGGGTCCCCAATATTTACAGTAAATGAGATGGGTTTCCCTGGTGCGGCCTCATCCTACCTGGGTAAGTGGCGGCAGTTGCCCCTGGGCTGGGGTGAATTCAATTTTGCCATTTCAGTTCAATTCCAATTAAGAATAAAATTTTATTTAATAAGTTCTTAATCAATTCGATTTACTCGTAGAAAAAGAAATCTTCAATTTCAATTCATTTCAAATCATTATGGTCGATATTTCATTCAATTAAATTGTTTTCAAATCAAAATCAATTATAATCTACCCTGTACCATTAATCGAACGGAAAGAAAAAAATGAGGTTTCAAATTATTTTAAACTTTTCTGTGATAGGAAACTGTGTTTTTTATTGTTAATTTGAGTATACTGTAAGTTAATTATTGTACAATAATGAATTCGCATTTTACAGTATAAAATACTATTGTACCGAATCAGTCATCAATTCATATCAGTTCATTGATATCAATTCTAATTAAATTCCATTAATTATATTTTTATATTATTCTCAATTCAAATTCAAAGTTTTTATAATCAATTCTGATTCAGTTCCAATTCAATTCATAATTGACCCCAGCCCTGATTAGGATAATGGCGAATTTGGTGTTGGGGTGGCAGCCAGGCAGGCAGGTGCAAGCTGCCACCCATCCCAACCAAACTCAATCAAACTAAGACCAACCCAACCCAACGGAATTTAACATACTCAAATCCAACCCAACCCGATCAATCCCAACTTAACCCATCCCAATCAAGCCCAGCCCAACCAAACGTATTCAATCCCAACCCAATTCAACCCAGTCAAACCCAACCCAACCCAAGCCAACCCGACCCTTACCCATCCAACCAAAGCAAACCTAAGCCAACCCAACCGAAACCAACCCAGCCCATCATAATCAATCCCAATCCAATTCAACCCAGTCAAACCCAACCCAACCTAAGCCAACCCAACCAAAGCCAACCTAAGCCAACCCAACCCATACCAACCTTACCAAACTCAACCCAGCCAAACCAAACCCAACCCAATCCAGTCAATCTCAACCCAATCCAACCCAAAATCTATGCAGTGTGGTCATGGTGGAAAGTAGTGTATCGGACCAAAGTGTCCCGCTGTTGTTATCTTTGTTGTTGTGGTGGATTTGGTGTTGTCGTGGAGGTTTTGATGTTGTGATGGATTTGATGTTGTCGTTGTGGATTTGGTGTTGATATGTGGATTTGGTGTTGATATGTGGATTTGGTGTTGATATGTGGATTTGGTGTTGATGTAGTGTGGATTTGGTGTTGTTGTGGTGGATTTGGTGTTGTAGTGGTGGATTTGTTGTGGTGGTGGATTTGGTGTTGTTGTCGTGGCTTTGGTGTTGGTGTGATGGATTTGGTGTTGTTGTGGTGGATTTGGTGTTGTTGTCGTGGATTTGGTGTTATTGTGGTGGATTTGGTGTTGGTGTGATGGATTTGGTGATGGTGTGGTGGATATAATGTTGGTGTGGTTGATTTGGTGGTGGTGTTGTAGATTTGGTGTTGTTGTGGTGGATCTGGTGTTTTATGGTACATCTGGTGATGCTGTGGCGAATTTGGCAAGGTGTGGCGAGTTTGGTGTTGATGTGGCAGATTTGGTGTTGGTGTGACACCCTTGCTGGGAGGAGCGACTTGTGGTTTGATTGCTTAAGTCTGTGGGTTGGAAGAGACAGTCTTCATGTTTTTTAGAGGTAAATAGATAAATTGTTTATTTCACTATAAACTATCTTGAAAAGTTTTAAAAGGAAGCAATAACATTAACATGCCACTTAATTAGGCACTTTATTGACAAGTTCAGTTATTTGTCTCATTGTTAGCGTTTGTGGATGTTGTCTATAAAGGTGAAGAACAGTAGGTTGGTGATGATAATGAAGATGATAACAATGATGCTTATCATCGTTATCACACCATGTGCAACGGGGGAGTCTGATGTATGATGATGACGATGATAATGGTGATGATTATTATGCTCCTGGTAAGTATGTGAAAAATCTTCATGATAAAGGTAAACTTTTAAATATATTCCTATTATCAAGAATCGATGATGCTATAAAGTGAGGTCATTATTTGCTTCGGAATTATTTTAAGAAGAGGTAGTATGTTAATAGAGGTTTGGTCCATTAGGTGTTGTATGATTAAATACCAGTTCACGCACACACACACACACACACACACACACACACACACACACACACACACACACACACACACACACACACACACACACACACACACAGAGAGAGAGAGAGAGAGAGAGAGAGAGAGAGAGAGAGAGAGAGAGAGAGAGAGAGAGAGATTAGCGAATGTAAGCGGCAGACAAGAGGATAAAGATAGAACGCATGAGACAGGAAGAGACAGGAAGGAGAGGAATAATGTCAAGCGGAGAAATAAGTGGAAGTATATAAGGGAGAAGGCAAGAAGGAGATTGGGAGGTGAAGACAGAGGCAGTTGGGAAGGACGATGGAGGAAGATGGGAGAGTTAGGAAAAAGAAAGCAGGGAAGAAGAGGAAATACGAGGAAAGCAGATGGAAAGAAACAAGAGTTGAGATGAGGAAAAGGGGGGGAAGAAAGAGGGCAGGAGGAGGTAGAAGAAAATGAAGGAAGGAGAAAGGGAAAGTAAGAAATGAGAACGACAAAAGAAGGAGAACATGAGAGAGGAGAAGGAAGAGTAGTAGAAGGAAGTATGGAGTGTTCAGTAAGTACTTGGCAGGAGAAGCATGTGTGGAAAAAGAAAGGCAGAAAAATAAGAGCAGGAGAGAAAAAGAGAGAAGTAAGGAAGGAGAGAGGGGGGGAAAGTGATAACGAATCGGATGGAAATAAAAGGAGTGAGAGGAGTAGTTGGACATAATCGATGAAATATTTACAAACATATTTTCATAATTCGTCCTGTGGTTTCTCAGATTTGAATATGGATATACAGTATTTTAGAGAACGAAGTAATATTTGAACCTGGCAAAAATTATACTGTTGCTTTATAGTTGAACTCTTTCTCTCTCTTTGCCTTTCTCTTCTTTCTAGTTTGACGTTTATTATACCCGCGTGGAAGATAACCCGGACAGTGTTATGTTCTGTTCTCGGTGTGTTTGTCTGGTAACAAGTAATTCAGTTTTTATCCTACTTTAGCCAAACTTGAAGGAAGGGTCAGCCAAGAACGACCTGCCATTTTTATAACAAAACAGGTGAAAAGATAAATCATGGCAAGGTCAACTAAAGCAGACTTGATCCGATTTAGTCCAAACTTGGTGGAAGGATTGAAGTTGAGACAAGAATGAAGGGATTCATTTTTAAGAACAATCCGTCAAAGGTGAGGGTCACAGGGCAATGCTGAATTTTTACCACTGTGTGTGTGTGTGTGTGTGTGTGTGTGTGTGTGTGTGTGTGTGTGTGTGTGTGTGTGTCTGTGTGTGTTTGATTCGGCCCATAAACTGCGGAAGGGTTGGGGATCAGTCGTGAGATTTGCCATATAATTTTCTGTTTCATTTATCTACTCTAGGAATACATCAAAAGACAGACGGACAGACAGACAGATAAATAAGCATATCGCTCAGACATTTTACAATGTACGGAACACAATTGCTATAATAACAAAACCCTGTATATCTTTTTTGCTGACCAGTCAATAAGGCTTGATTTTAGGTAATTACAGGACGTTCATTCCGATTTTTTTTTTTTTTTACACAGCACGTCACATTTAGTCACATAATGCATAATACGTTATAATAATTTATAACAAAAGTGTAGTTTCCTTATTCGATTCGAATTTCCACTTGCTTCATTTTATTTATGTCTCGCGTCCTTGTATTTTTTTATTAATTAATATATCCATTTGTCATCTACTTACACTGAATACTGATAATTGATTTTATTATTTTTTCTTTCCTGGTTAATCATGGCAGATAAACAGAGAAAATGCAAAGCTGACCCTGACTCATTCTGTTATATGGGCGGTTGTTTTGTTACACCAAAACAGCGGACAATGAGATCAAGCTTTGTTCAAAAGGCATATCAAGCATACTTGGGGATGAAAATCCTGATCAGGATAAAACTTGGGCACTTCATTCGGCATGTAGATCTTGTGTGGATAACCTTAGACCAAAGGAAAGAGGAAGAACCTGGGTTTGGGGATTCCCTTTGTTTGGAGGGAACCACAAATCCGTTTCGATGAATGCTACTTCTGCCTTGTCAACGTTCCTGCATTTACTACCAAAACAAAATCTCTCATTAAATATCCTGCCCTTCCAGCAGCAAGAAAACCTGTCCCTCACTCGGAAGGAGTGCATATTCCAGTCTTCGCTGCCTTAATTTGATCTGAAGATGAAGCCGACCTAGCAGAAGTGAGTGATCATGAGGACAATGATTACCAAAATTCGTTGTTTGATGACAAGGGTTGGAGATTGTTTTGTCAGGCTGAGTTGAATGATTTAGAGAGAAAGCTTGACTTGTCAAAAGAGTCTGCTGAGCCGCTGGGATCAATGTTGAATAAGGAAAACTTGCTAGCTTTAGGAACAACATTCTCTCTGTGCAGAAGAAGAGAAAAGGACCTATTGAAATTTTTGAAGATGGAAGAAGAATTCGTATTTTGTGAGGACATCACAGGTCTCATGAAAACATTGGGATGTACCCATTACTATCCTGATCAACGGAGGCTCTTCATTGATGGCTCAAAGATAAGTTTAAACTGTGTCCATCTACAAAATGGAGAAGAATTGGCTTTACTCCCAGTTGGCATCCAGTTTATTTGAAAGAACCCTACGAGAATATGAGGAAGTTATTGGATAAAACTGATTACACCAAACACATCTGGGGCGGTTGCGGGGATCTCAAGGTACTGTTGATGCTCCTTGGACAGCAAGGCGGCTACGCCAAATTCCCATGTTTTTTTTATGTTTATGGGACAGTCGTGCGAGGAGTCAGCTCTGGATGAAAAAACAGTGGCCAGAAAGAAACCAATTGTATTTTGGTGAGAAAAACATTGTTAATGAGCCTTTGGTTGATCCAGAAAAAAAATACTGCTTCTTCCATTGCAAATCAAGCTGGGCCTAATGAAACAAACTGTGAAAGTTTTAGCTGAAGAAGGAAGCTATTTTCAATACTTGTTCCAAAGAAGAAAGCTATTTTCAATACTTGTTCCAATTCCCTGCCATGACATGAGAAACTGAAAGCTGGTATTATTGATGGCAAACCGTTTTCAAACGCAGTGAAAACGAACGAAAGGAATGTTGGAATGAGTCTGTAGCAGCTGCATTGGGCTTCCTCCGGTCAACAAAGGCTGAAAACTATAAATATCTATTTGGAAACTTGGTGTCTAGTTTTCGGAAACTAGGGTGCAATATGAGTGTGAAACTACACTTTCTACATAATCATATAGACTACTTCCCTGAAAATTTTGGAGCTGTAAGCGAAGAACAAAGAGACAGATTCCATCATGACACAAAAACGATGGAAAAACGATATCAAGGCAGATGGGACAACCACATGGTTGCTGATTACTGCTGGTGCTTGAAACGTGATTGTGTCAATCTTGGGTACCGTCTATCTATCTATATATCTATCTATAGCCCGACGCCCTAATCCCGCAAAGGGTGGCCGCAGACAAAACGCCTCCAAGTCGCTCTGTCACCCACCATTTGACTACCCTCCCCCCAACTCACCCCTCCCCTCCCTCATGTATCTCTCAACTCCATCCCTCCACCTCATCCTCGATCTACCCCTCCCTCTCCCTCCCTCCACCTCACCCACATACACGCTCTTAGTCAGTCTTTCATTCTCGATTCTCTTCACATGTCCAAACCACCTCAGTGTATTTCTCCTAATCTTCTCAACCACATCCACATCCACCCCACAACGTTCCTTCACTACTTCCTTCGTCAACCTGTCCCTCCACGTCACACCACATGCTCCTCTCAAGTAACTCATTTCCACTGCTCTCACTCTTGACTTGTTCCCCTCTTGCAAGGTCCACGCCTATCTTCCATACGTCAGAGTAGGGATCACAATACTATCATGCAGTGACTTCTTAACTTCCATACTCACCTCCCTATTTCTCATCACTGCTTTCAGTGTACCAACAACCTTCCTTCCCTGCTGTACCCTTTCACGCACTTCACCTCCCAAAGTTCCATCCTTACTCATCACACTACCCAAGTACTTGAATGCACTCACATTCTCCATATCCTCACCATCCAACCTCACTGCACACTCTGTGACTTCATTCCTCTCAAACACCATAACTTTACTTTTGTTTACATTAACTTTCAGATTCCTCCTCCTACACACTGTCCCAAATTCATTCATCAAACCTTGCAACTCCCATTCATCTTCTCTCAACAATACTGTATCATCAGCAAACAGCAACATCGGAAGCTTCCAAATCTCACCCTCATTCATTAGGGCCAACCCCACATCCACTGCCCTACCGTGCACCTCATTCACAACCCCATCCATGTATATATTAAACAGCCATGGAAACATCACACAACCCTGTTTCAGACCCACATTGAGATCAAAGAACTCACTCAGCTCACCATCCACTCGCACCGTAGCCCTAGCTCCCTCGTACATACTCGTCACAACAATCAACAATTTCCCCTCCACTTCATATACTCTTAATACCTTTCACATACCTTGCCTATCTATTCTGTCATAAGGTTTCTCCAAGTCCATGAAGGCAGCATACACTTTCCTTCCCTTCTCTAGATACTTCTCCACTAAACATCTTAGAACAAATATCTGATCTACACACCCTTTTCCCTTCCTAAATCCCCCTTGTTCTTCTCCAACTAGCTCCTCTGTCATACGCCTAACTCTATCAATCAGTATTCTGCCATATATTTTACCAATCACACTAAGAAGGCAAATACCCCTATAGTTACCACATACTTCTCTCTCCCCTTTTCCTTTGTATAAATGAACAATTATACCCGATTTCCAGTCCTCTGGAACCCTTCCCTCTTCCCAAGTACACAACTTGCATATCCACTCCACAGCAATCTCACCCCCATACCTAAGCATTTCACCACACACTCCATCAATTCCGGGGGCCTTTCCCAACTTAATCTTCATCGCTTCCACTACTTCTGCCCCACTGATCTCTTCCTCCCTCCTCTCATCTCTTCTTCTCCCAGCCATTCCTCAACCACTTATACTCACACTGCTCTCATTCTCTACATTCAACAAATCCTCAAAGTGCTCCTTCCATCTCCTCAATTTCTCTCTCTTCTCCACCGTACTCATGGAAAATAAAAAAGACAAAGTTCACACCACAGCCTGTCATTGTTTGCTTGGAACGTAAACATGTTTATCATTGCATTTTGTGAAATAAATTAACGTTCTTTACAAAATTCTTTTTTTTTTTTTGTTCGAAAACTTTGGCTCGAATGCGCGGATTCAACTATGTTCAGTAAACCAACTTATATATATATATATATATATATATATATATATATATATATATATATATATATATATATATATATATATATATATATTCATTCTCCAAGGCTGTGTAATCATTGATATATTATGCAGCTGGTTTCCCCTACAAGTAAATTATTGCAGCACCGTTCTGTTGTTAATGCTGAAGATGGAAATAACTAGAATCGAGTTCATGCAAACAATAAATAATATATTACACAAACATAGTATATACAGATTTAAGGAGATACTCAAGTACAAGAAATTCTTTTCGTCAGTCCCTAGCCTATGCTCAAAAAATCTGTTTCTCTTTGGAAAAGTACTAAAATAACATGGTATAAAATGAAACCTTTATTTTTCTAAACGTTCACTGATACCCTCAAGGACATATTCGTGTTCTTTACCGACTACATTTCTATCACAATCTTCCTCTCTTACAGTGTTCTGGCATCTACCAGTCACTATTGTAACCGTATACTATTAGTGCTGGTCGCAATATGCTAGTGGATCAGGTCATTAGAAGTTATATTAAATCATCCGCTGGCCTCTAATCATCGCTTCTGTGTTATGTATGTACAGTACAAAATGATGACATACTGTTTAAATGACTGAATCAAAGCGTAATTCACTGGTTCATCATGCGTCTCTGTGATGCACTGGTGAATCATAGCAAATTAGGGACATCTTGATCTATGCAAAGACCTGTCATACCATAATTATTATACACAGATTGAGTCACTTTTAGTCAGAGTGATGTAAGCCTTTTTCCTGATCAAATTTTAGATGATATTAATACATAATGTAACTCGTTCATTTTTCCACTTACTAATCTCTCTCAATACCCTAGAATTCTACATGTAATATGAATCATAGTGGGAAACTTATCTTATTCTCTACATATCATACCATTACACATGTACTATCACATTGATAACACGTACAAGATGTAAGTTTCTCTAGATCTACGGAGGTGGGCAATACCCGGAGGATGTAACATTTTATCTGGCGTATGTGTGTCTGCTTCTCTTAAAAAAAAAAAAACTAAGTTTTCATCAGAATATATACTGCCTTGGTGGAGGGGTTATTAGAATGCCAGAATGTTGATCTTTTGTTATCAAACAATAGGTCAATCATATGGCAAGGTCAGACTAGATACTCTGAATCCGATTCAGCCCAAACAATGTGAAATGCTTAAAGGCCAGGCAAAAAGGAATGGATTCGATGTCACGAATTTGCGCAATTGTGTATTTATACAAATTCGTGACATTGTACTTTGGTGAGAAAACCACGAACTCTAGTGGAATTCCAACTGGGCATCACTCAGTTCAACCGTCCTAGTATGCACTTCAATCGAGATGGTTTTCAGAACATTTGTCACTATTTCATAAGTGACCATTGTTATGCACGACACTAGTGCTTTCATTGTTATGCACGACACTAGTGCTTTCATTGTTATGCACGACACTAGTGCTTTCACTGAGTGATTTTATTGCGTGTGTATATCGTTCACCCTCTCTTCGTTGACCGTTGAAGTTAAGCCACGCCTACTTCCAGTGAACACGGCCATCTCTTACCCCCCCCTCCCAGTTTGGACTTAGCTTCGGACCGCCTCGAGAATAGGATCGTTTGTGCCCAGTGTAGAGAGCATCGTCTCCGCTGTACATTCATTTCCTGGATCTCCACCTAGACGGTGATCGGCAAAGTGAGCTTAGCAGCGATTAGCAGCGCTTGGTGTTTCAACACGCAAACGCCCAGTCTTTCGTAGCTTCAGCCTCGTTCCCTCCACTGACCAGTATTTGCGTTCGTTTTCTAGGCTTAAGTCTGACTAGCTTTTGAATTAACGAGTGAATGTATTTCCTTTGTATCTGAATTCATGAGTCCCTCTGTGACCGTGAATTCCCTTTTTGAATTCATTTTAAGACTCATTTAACGTAATTTTATTTTACTGTAATCAATAAATTTACAGTTCTTTTCTTTGAGCTTAATGTAATTAGAATCGTGTTCTATTTCTCCACATTAAGCTTACTTTAGTTACCACTCCTAGTTTGCACAAACTCTTTACATTATTCACAACTGGTATTTAAGCCAGTTCTTCCATGTTTAAAGTTAAATCCATTGTGCCAGCCAGGAGTTAAGCACCGGCAAAAACCTGTCCATTATTATTAGTATTAGTTATTGATTGTCAGGGGTGGAGTCACTTTCTCAAGAGGCTAACAGTACTAACAACCATCATTCGTGAACATTTAGTCTCTGCTGTGTATTGTTGAGAAAGTTTATAAAATTCTCGTCCTTAGAGAATCGGCGAAGTAAGCCACATAAAGTAAAACTCGCTACTTGATTTTTACAAATCAATTCCTTGTCTCTACTTTCAAGTAATATCTAAGCATTTTATTCCTAAATTCACATCCCCCCATGACATCTGGCGACCTCATTCCATGATATTAACTCCTAGTTCTAAAGTTATTAACAAAATAATACTCACTCACTCACACCTAGGTATTTGTTATCATTAAAGTCTATAGGCACTATCTTACTGGTGGTTATTGATTCATCTCTATTAATTTTACGTAACAGTTTTCCCAGTCAGTTGCATTTTTTTCTTTCTTATTTTCTTTATCAGTTTAACTAGATAGAACTGGTCAACACCAACCTGTGCCTATATCCTTTACTTTTGATTATTAGTATTTCTCTGTGGAACAGCAGTCAGTACTCAGTCTTTAGTCTACTCAGCCTTAATTGAGTTAGCATCGTGGCTACTAACATATATGTACAGGAAGCCAAAGGTATGGGTCTTTCTAACCCCAAGGAAATTAAAGAATATGTGCTCTCACGGTTTAGTTATGAACAGCAGTGTGAAAGTGATGCCTGTGAAGAGCGTAGAATTCAACGTGAACATGGGCGAGAACAGCAAGAGGAACACAAGAGAGAACGTGAACACGAGTGAGAACAACGTGAACAGGAGCGAAAATATCTTGAACCCGAGCGTCCTGAGTGCGAGGCACATGAGAAACATGAACTTGAGATACTGAAGCTCAAGTGAGACTTCTTGGCTTCAGGCACAGGTGGTGCAGCCGACCCGAGCTCCACGAGTGCTCTCCCAGCACATGTTTTGGCAGCCCCACACCTCAAGCTTCCTTCATATAAGGAAGGTGAGTGAATCGAACCATTCATAGCTCCTTTTGAAGACATGGCACAGCTGTACCAGCTGGATGAGGCAGCTAAGCAGCTCCAGTTTCTTAGTTTGTTTGAGGACCTTGCCCTTGATATTCTCCACAGAATGCGTGGAGACTATCTCACATATGAGATGATGAAGGCCGCTCGCATCAAACATATGGCCTCACAGTTGACGACGCCAGGAGTCAGTTTCTGAGGGCGCGTCTACAAGAAAAGGAGACTGCTGTTCAGTTCCTCGATCGGCTTACTGTTTACCTAGATGAGTGGATGGAGAAAGATGAAACCCCTCGCACGTGAGGGTGAATAATCGACCTTATGCGCGCATGCAATTAGAAAAGTCGTGGCCTGCTGAGCTTATGCTCAGCTTAAGATCTGCCAGGTAAGAGATGCCAGCCAAATGGTGGAGAAGGCTGATGCATTCTTCACTGTGTACGGTTACCAAACTTGTAAGCAACACACCAGGAACAGGAAAGCTGACAAGTCTGGGAAACCATCTCAGACTGAACCCCAGCATCAATGCTGTTCTCAGAATCATGGCCAAGGTCCAAACAAAGTGCAGAAGGACCAGGGGCAAAATACGCAGAAACCCGGCTGGAAGAGGTACAACAAGTATCCTAACCAGCAGCAGTATAAACCACGTAACCCTCAGTCAGGACAATCGACTTTAGTGTATCGGAGGCAGGATGCAAATGCAGCCGTCATTCCACAACAAGCTCACGGTGGTGCTGTCCCCACCAGTACTGGTACTTCTCCACAGTTCACTAGACCCCCAGCGACAATGAACTCTCCATCACAGGTGGTCATTGCTCCAACTACTCAGATGGTGAGAACGACCCCTCAGGCATCTAGTTCCCAGGGCGCCACATTTGTTGCATCGTTCGTTCCACAGTCTCATCAATGACTGGCTGCTACCTCCTCAGACCCATCCACCAGCAACATTGCCTTTCTTGTTCAGCCAGGGTTTATAGGAGGTGTTTCCATAAATGTTCTGAGAGACAATGGGTCCTCAGGTTGCTCCATCAAGCAGAGTTTAGTTTGGCCCGACGAGTACACAGGTAAGCAGATCCAAGTAAGACTTATTGATGGATCAGTGAGATTGTTCCCTGAGGCACGTATCCAGGTGGCATCTCCTTTCTACACTGGCTTGACAGCTGCTGTTGTCATGCCAGAACATTTATTTGACCTCATTATTGGTAACATACCAGGTGTCAAAAATAGTTGCTCTGTAGATGTTGTGACTCAGACTTCAGCTGTTGCAGTAACACGAGCCATGGCCAAGGCTCCAAACCGTGTCACCCCATTGACTGTCGCAACACTGCAAGATCTGATTCGTAGTCAAGATGTGTCCATGAACAACAGTCTGACCTGACAGTTCCCTCAGTGTGTAAGAATGTGGAGGGTAATGTGATTAAGTATTCATGGGGAGGTCAAGCCAGGTTCCTTTGTAAGCAAGGACGGCTGTACCATGAGTCACAAACACCCAAGGGCAAGGTTTGACTTCAGTTTGTCGTTCCCACGAAGTATTGCTGAGCAGTATTTGAATTAGGTCATTGTTCAGTGATGGGAGGTCACATGGGCCAAAAGAAAACCTCTGACCGTATCCATGCTGACTTTTTCTGGCCAGGAATGGGACAGGAAATAACTAGGCTTGTGCGTTCCAGTGATGTGTGTCAGCGAACCACCGACCGGGGACTTGTCTGTCCTGCACAATTGAAACCAATGCCTATAATTTCTGAACCGTTCAAGAGAGTAGCAGTTGACATTGTTGGGCCAATCTCTCCTAGGGCTAGTGATGGATCAAAGTATATCCTCACTTTCATTGATTTCAGCACACGCTGGCCTGAAGCTTTTTTTTATTTATTTTTTTTTTTAATGTGTCCGACTCTGGGCAAGGGCTTCAGAGCCTATATCTCGGGGGCAGTAGCCTATCCCAAGGCCCAGTAGTCCTCCTACACCTCCACATGTCACCACTTCGGCGCTAACACCCACCATCCATATTGAATACATGCTAGGGCTGTCTCATACAGGACTGGTGTATTGGTATTAGCGGGGGTACTTTTATGACATGTCGGCGGGTCATCTGGTAGATCAGGAAAGTCTGCTTCTATGAAATTCAAATCCTTAAACTGTTCCCTGCCCCAGCCGGGATTCGAACCTGGGTCCATCAGGACTGCAGGCCGCCTCTCTACCGATTCAGCCACCGCCTCCCCCTGTCACTGCAACACACCTGTGACCTGTTCCAGGTGCTTTGCTGTGACCCTGAAGTATATAGAGGCCGTCACTGTTGCCAAGGCATTGATTGAAGTGTTCTGTCACGTAGGTATTCCCAAGGAGGTCTTGAGCGACCAGGGTTTGCATTCACCTTTGCAATGATGAGCAAAGCATTCAGATTGTTGTCCATCCGAGGCTTGCGAACTACGCCCTATCATCCCATGTGTAACGGGTTGTGTGAGAGGTTCAGTGGGACTCTCAAGATGCTAAACCGCATGGCAGCCAAACAGCCAAAGGAATGGCCACAGTTCATTTCTCCTCTTCTATTCACTTACCGAGAAGCCCCACAGCATTCTTTGAAGTTCCCACCTTTTGAACTGATGTATGGAAGGTTGGTCCGTGGACCACTTCAAGTCCTTCACGAGTTATGGGATGATGAAGAACCCGACCCTGAAGGTAAGACCAGCTACACCTACATCCTTGATTTAGCTGACCGCCTCCAGTCGACATACAAGTTAGCTAAGGAAGAATTGATCAAGGCGCATGAAGTTCAGAAAGCTTATTGTGATAAGAAAGCAAAGCTTCGGAAGTTCAGTCCAGGTGATAAATGCTCGGTGTTACTCCCCACTGCCCAGAACAAGTTGTTGGGACAGTGGAAGGGTACATATGATGTAGTAGAGTGCATTTCAGACCTAAACTACATAATTCAGTTGGGTAATCTTCGTAAAAGGTTACATGTTAACATGTTAAAGGCTTATCATGAGTCAAACCCCGAGGAGACTGGCCCACGAGTAACCGATGACAGTGATCAGCCACTGGAAGAAACAGGGGCAGCTGCGGTGATCCCAGCTGATGACCATGATGACGAGCCCTTACCCTCTCAGTCCTGTCAGGAGAAGACTGTCGGAGATGTCTTACTGAACACTGACTTAGCATTAGGTGACCAGAATGCCATAAGGTCACTGCTCTGTCAGTATGCTGATGTCTTCTCTGACCAACCTAGACTCACAAAGGTTGAGTGTCACAAACTTGAGTTGACCAGTAATTCTCCCGTAAAGGTTAAGCCATATCCGATTCCCATGCTACTACTGGGCACAGTAGACAACGAAATTGCCGACATGGAGACTGCAGGTATTATTGAAAAATCCTCATCTTACTGCAGTCCAATGGTAGTAGTCCGCAAGAAGGATGGTGGAGTCAGGATTTGTGATGACTATAGGAGGCTAAATGCAATCACCAAAGTGGATACTGAGCCAGTGGGTGACCATATTGCCATTTTCTCCAAGCTGACAGGGTCACGATATTTCACGAAGCTCGATTTGGTAACGGGATTCTTTCAGATTCCCCATCACCCCGAGAGCCGTCAGTTCACTGCCTTTGCTACTCCTAGGGGATTGTATCAGTATAAGGTCCTCCCATTTGGACTTACCAATTCCCCAGCAGTATTCAATCGTGCCATGAGACAAGTGTTCCATGGTATTGTAGGAGTAGAAATGTTCGTTGACGATGTCCTTGTTCATTCTGCCACGTTGGAGGAGCACCTCAGACTCTTGGAAATGGTCTTCAGTAGACTTCAGAGTTTCAACATGACTGAAGCCTAGCAAGTGTAAAATTGCGCACAGTGAAGTGGAGTTCCTCGGACATATTATTGGCAACAAGTGCTGCAGGTGTCAGAGCGACAAGATCAGAATGGTTAGGGATACCCCAAGACCCATGACCAAGAAATAGGTTAGGGCATTCCTCGGCCTAGTGGGGTATTATAGGAGTTTCATCCCCAACTTTGCCCTCATTGCCCAACCGTTGTATGAGGTGCTTTGGAAACATGCTCCAAACACCATTGAATGGGAGAAGTGCAAGAGAGATCCTTTGCCTCCCTCAAGAATATGCTGTGTAAGGAGCCTATCATGCAGTTGTCTGATTCCAACAAAAGTTTCATACTGCACAGTAATGTTTCACAAGATGGAGTAGGTGCCGTATTAATGCAAGAATTGGAAGGTGGAATTTTCCCAGTGGCATACCACAGCCATAAGCTGAAACCAGCCGAGATGAATTACATTACTGTTGAGAAGGAACTCTTGGCCGTGGTTGATGGTGTTAAGAAATATTACTATTATTTATATGGAGCACCATTCACTCTGGAAACTGATCATATGCCACTCACTAGTCTCCGCACGACTAAGATGGCTAATGCAAGATTGACGTGCTGGACACTGTATTTGCAGCAGTTTAACTTTGTTGTGAGATACATCAAGGGAAGTGACAATGTAGGCACAGACCTGATGTCTCGCCTGCTAACTGATGACTAACGGGCAACTGTTGTACACTGGGGTCCTAAAAGATTTAAGTAATCCAAGGACTAGCTTGGCTCCCAGTATCTTGCTAGTAGGTCACATAGGACACATTATGTCCAGTGTCTGCACATGCATAGGTAACATAGATTAAGAGGAAAGTTCGATACCCCCGTAGGCTGTGTCTGAATTATCTTGTGGTGTCTCGAGCTGTGGGCCTCTCTGAGGATTCCCGGAGAATGCACATTATCCACATGAGTGTTCACACCACGTTGGGTGTTAAAAATGTGACCTGCCTGAGATTGGGTAAGGATTCTCAGCTTGCCGATATTAATCGTAAGTGTAGAGTTAAGTTTAACCAGTAAACTAGAGTCCTCAGAGATTTGAGCAGTCCAAGGACTACGTTTCCTGGTTAATAGTGTATCGATTAAGAAAATAATAGTGTACTTTTTGAAGCATATGTACTGACTGCTAGGCAGAGAGAGAGACTGTAATTTAATAAAAACTGTTTGTCGCACTGACATTTTGGATGCTTCACTTTGATTATGCAGGTAGCTGGCGGGTGTAGCAATTTTGTCGTGCAGATCAGCTGATCGTCTCTGCTGCATGCTGCTGCCTCTTCTCTTCTGCCTCGTCATCTCCATTTACTATTAATTTGTATCATATCATTTTACACATAGGTACAGTTACACTACAACTGTCACAACTACACCATGTATTACATACACTGCACTACATAACAATTAGTTTTTAATGTAAATGTAGCGAACGTTTTGCTCAGTTTGACCTGAATAAAGGATTTTTCACCATCTTCAAGGAGTTTTTTCCCCAAGCTTGCTTCTGTTAACCCCTCCATGGCTGCCGGCATCTAATGACAATTAGTTGATAAATGGCCACCGGAGTCGTTTGAGCGCGGCCTGTAAAAAACTGCAAAAATTTTTGGGAAGTGAATGGACGTTCTGAACGTCTTCACACTGACCTACACTACACTCCCATACACCCCATCCAGCAGTTCAGAGCCTGCTGCTGTGATAAGTGGATTTTCGATTATTTCGCTCCTGGCCATGCCTTAAGAAGCACAACTACACCCATTATCTCGACCCAGGCAGAACATATCATCTTTGTCCTCTCTTGAAAAACACACACAACCACCTGTTTACGACATACAAAAAAGACATGATAATAACAGAAAAATAGATTTTTGTCTTGGTATCTTTACCTATTTGCTCAGGTATACTGTAATGGTTTGGATCATTTGATGCATTGCAACTTGTAGAAAACTGAAAACTTTCGGGAAGTGAACGAAAATCTGGGACATAAGACTGACCTTGACTTCACCCTCTCACATATCATCCGTCAGTTCACCACCTGCTGTCGTGACGAGTGGATATACGATTTTTTCGCTCGCGGCCATGCCTAAACACACATAGTTACACCCATTATCTCGAGCCAGAAAAGAAAATAGTCTTTTTCCTCCCTTGCAAAACACACACAACCACCCTGTTTACGAGACAGCAATATATATTGTGAAAATAACATGGTAAAATGATAAAGATGAACATAAAATGACAGAGAAAGATGAACATGTTATGACGGAAAAAATGCGTTTTCCCCATCTGTAATCGTATTTATTTCTGCTTTGTATCTGTATTCGTAATAATTAGACTTATTCTTAGTTCTGAAACTGCATTACGATTCTATTTTTAGCCATGCTCGTGGTGTGGGAGCTGGAAGTTGCGACTCAACTTCCTTATTGCTAATCGGACTGACCCTCCACTTTATTCTCCCGTGGCAGAGTCTAGCCTTGGAGGACGTGCAGTTTTCTCATTTAGGACTGAAAATTCGACTCTTTCGCTCCCTTTTCCAAACATGGCCACAACGAAACGTAAAAAATAACTCGAAACTACCATAAACATATTTTATATCAAAAAGGTGAAAATGTATTCATATTTTTTTTTCCAGCCATTCATAACAGACTATGTACTGAAATCATTCGATATAATCATATCTCATGTATGCATAACAATTCAGCACCATTCGCATTGTTTTAGGAGGTAAAAAAAAATAACAACACCTGCCCAGTTGCAATGCGGCAGTCCCCTGGGCAGTGATATCGGTTGCTGATAATTCTGCAACTTCCGCGCTTCATTGCTAGCCACAAAATGCGTCTAAGAAGCCGGGATTTGCACTGTTAGGTGCATCCGAACTTTCTCTTCAATATGGCAAGAAAAAAAAAAATCAATACTCGAAACTTCAAAAAATGGCCCCGACGTCGGCCTGGGGTGCACGGAAAATTCCGGACCTTTGGCCACGGAGGGGTTAACGTAAATAGGCGTTTTTTTTCGCTCATTGGCGACAGTGATTTTCTCCTGTAGAAGGATAGTACACACACCACAGTGTGAACCTTGTGTGACTGAGTTAGGATTTATATTTATGTATATATTGTAAAAATTTTTGGAAGAAAAATTTGATTTTGATGGGGCGTAATGTCACGAATTCACGCGATTTTGTCTTTATACAAATTCGTGACATTGTACTTTGGTGAGACAACCACAATCTCTAGTGCAATTCCCACTGGGCATCAATCAGTTCCACCAAACCTCGTATGCACTTCGATCGGGATGGTTTTCAGAACATTTGTCACTGTCTCATAAGTGACCATTCTTATGCTTGACACTAGTGCTTTCACTGAGTGATTTTATTGCGTGTGTATATCGTTCACCCTCTCTCCCTTGACCGTTGAAGTTAAGCCACGCCTACTTCCATCGAACATGGCCATCACTTACCCTCCCCTCCCAGTTTGAACTTAGTCAGCTTTGGACCGCCTCGAGAATAGGATCGTTTGTGCCCAGAGTGGAGAGCAGCATCTCCGTTGTACAGCGATTTCCTGGATCTCCACCTAGACGGTGATCGGCAAAGTGAGCTTAGCAGCGATTAGCAGCGCTTGGTGTTTCAACACACAGATGCCCAGTCTTTCATAGCTTCAGGTGCGTTCCCTCCACTGACCAGTATTTCCATTCGTTTTCTAGGCTTAAGTTTTATTAGCTTTTGAATGAGTGAGTGTATTTCCTTTGTGTTTGAATTCATGAGTCCCTCTGTGATGATGAATTCCCCTTTTGAATTCATTTTGAGACTCATATAATGTATTTTTTTTTTTTATTGTAATCAATAAATTTATAGTTCTTTTCTTTGAGCTTAATGTAATCGTATTCTATTTCTCCACATTAAGCTTACTTTAGTCGACGCTCCTAGTTTGCACAAACTCTTTACATTATTCACAACTGGTATTTAAGCCAGTTCTTCCACATTTAAACTTAAATCCGTTGTGCCAGCCAGGAGTTAAGCACCGGCAAAAACCTGTCCATTATTATTAGTATTATTGATTGTCAGGGATGGAGTCACTTTCTCAAGAGGCTAACAGTACTAACAACCAGCATTCGTGAACGCTTAGTCTCTGCTGTGTATTGTTGAGAAAGTTTATAAAATTCTCGTCCTTAGAGAATCGGCGAAGTAAGCCAGAATAAAGTAAAACTCACTACTTGATTTTCACAAGTCAATTCCTGGTTTCTGCTTTCAAGTAATATCCAGCATTATTTCATTCCTAAATTCACATCCCCCCGTGACATTCGATTTCGATGACAGTCGTTCAAAGGTCAAGGTCACAAGGCATGGTTAAAATTCGACGAGAGTGTGCATGTGAACAAAATAAGTAGCAATGTTTTCACTTGAGCTGGCTCAAACTCGGTGGAAGTGTTGTGTGTCTGAAGTGGGTGACATACTGTTTTTTAGACCAACGGGTCAAATGTCAAGGTTACAAATTATATGTTCATCATTGCTGTTCTTATCTGATTTAGACCAAACTTAGTGAAAAACTTTTAGGGCACAGAAAAGATCAAAAGATTCAGTTTTGAGAGTAATAAATCAAATGTTAACATCACTGGGAAAGGTCAAAAGTGAAGGTCACATGACAAGGACAGTTTAAAGAGTTTTGATCTGATTAAGACCAAGGTCATGGCTGCAGAACAAGGTCAAAGTTCGACCTGTGTGTTTCTATGAAAAACAGTAAAACAATATTAATCCCATTTTTAGCCAAACTT
The DNA here is from genome assembly GCF_032717465.1 of Coenobita brevimanus. NCBI lineage: Eukaryota > Metazoa > Arthropoda > Malacostraca > Decapoda > Coenobitidae > Coenobita > Coenobita brevimanus. Next base: position 49,275,441 of record NC_136999.1, on the reverse strand, counting down.
AATGGAAGGATTATGGGTCAGTCAATGGCCTAATCTATTTCTTTTGAGAACAACAAGTCAAAGGTTATGCTCACAGGGCAGTATCAAAAATTATTCTGATTCTGACACTACCTGTTAATACCGGATCACCTCGCAGGGACCAACTGATCTGTGTTCTTTAAGTTTGCGTTATTTTATCTCATTGATTAACCTACGTCGTTCTTTTCTCCACCCATGCGTTCTTGTTTCCTCCCTCCCTCTCTCTGCTATTACCATCTTTTTATTATCTTCCTCTCTTACATCTTTTACTATCATCCTCGTTTCCTCTTTCCTCTCCACCTCCCTCTAACGTAATTCCTCCAGTTACTTAAACGGAATCTGGATAAGTAAAGCAATTTCCTTGAGAGATAATTATTCAAGATCTCGTCATTTACAAAGTCACTCGAATTAATTTCGTCATTGTTATCCTTCCAGAATGTTTTTTCCTACAAGCAGAAAACCATATATATAGACAGGATTTTTCAAACTCAGAAAAAAAAGTCCACCAACTTTATATAATAATTATCAGACAACTACAATGATCAAGATCACTTCTCCTCTACATATAACCACCTAAAAGGAAGGACAGGGAATAGTATGTGGGATTATGTTTCGTTTATCCTGTCTTAATCATCGTCAGCATCCACTGACATGTAAAAGAAAATATCTTCACTAATACCATCGCACGAGACTTCAGTGAGAAACCCCAATATGTTTCAGCTTCGTTGGTACGGTATGAGTTTTGAAATAGTGGCATGCAAGGATGTGTGACACCATCAACCATGGGTACAAGACTGTTTGACGTTTGATAGAGTAATACAAATAAGTTACCAGAACCCCTTTGTGATTAAGGCGTCTGGCTATACTGTAGACAGATAGACAGCGGTTTATGTGATGCATCTAAACTTCATCTGACATCTTTGAATGCCACGTGTAACGTAAACAAACAAATCAGAACAAAACTACCCCAGAATACAATTTCCATTTTTGTATTAGAACTCTGCCGTATGGCCTTCCAGAAACCCTCCACGAACAATACTCGCTCCCACCCCCAACTACCAAGGGCTTATCCCTGCCCTGAGTATCACTAAGCCCGCCCGCAGCCATTACAGATTTATAGCAATGGAGAAGTTGCTCCCTTAAGGTTAAAACTGGCTTCTCCCAGAAACTGGTATATTGTCTGTACACTGGAGCCGCGCATATACGAGTATATATATATATATATATATATATATATATATATATATATATATAAAGATGCTATACTGGCTAAGGCAGTGACCTGAATAGTGGTGGCTGTCAAGCAGCTTTGGAAGAGTGAACTCAAAGGTAAGCAACAGTGACAGGGGTGTACTGTACCTACATAATGGTAAGAGGTATCATGTTCCTTAAGACGAAGCACAAGATGACGCTAGCCTCATACTTACTGTAGTGATGTTGATAAAGAATTACGAAGGGAATTTTGTACTAATAGTTCTAGGAGGAAACGTGGGTGTATGATTAAAGATATGACTGAGAGAGTTGATGACTTTGCAACACCTCAGAAGACCCAGTCTTTGTTACTGTGGTAGGAACTAATAATACAGCATCAGGCAGGTCAGAGAAGATGCTTAGAAAGTATGAGAATCTCAGGCGGTTCAAGAAAAGCCACAGGAAATTTTGTTATCCATGGCTTACTCCTGAGGTTTGGCATTGTCTATCATCCTCAGTAATAGGACTGGAATCAGCTATACGTTAGGTCTGTGTGTAGGGAGAAGGGTGTCTTGTTTGTCGATGTTTGGGACAACTTCATGACGGGAATTTGTTTCATTGAAGCGGCCTTCATCGCAACAGCCTAGGGAATGTTAGGCTAGGAATGGTTCTAGATGATAATGTTAACCCCTTTAGTCCAAGGATGTATTATTCCCACTTTATTCTTACCACTTTCAGACGATTTCAGTCAGCTTGGGAGAGTAACCTGTTAGTAAGGAGGATAATGAAGAATATATTCTCCAGTTCTAGAGCACTATTGAAATGAATAAAATTTTCTGGAGACAACAAGCTTGAACCGATAAAGGAGGTAAGCATATTTTAAGCAGTGATAGAGAGGTGGACAGAGGGTCAGTTAATGGCATATTTGCTAACATTCCCAGGTCAGTGAAGGTAGGGTATAGAGAGGTGAGATCACATCACTGTGCGAGTCAGGTATATCTGACCTCATCTCACGTACGAACAGATAATTATCAAAAGATTTCTGAGGAGGAAGGTGACGTCACGTCAGTGAGTCGTAGGAGTAATTCCGTCTCTATTGATGATTTAAATTTTTTAAAATGGTAATTTTAGTGTGCTTCACAGCAGAAACAGGTCCAGCTGTAATATGAACGTTATTTATAGGAATGCAAGAAGCTCTCTATATTTCATAGTGAGATGAGTTAATTACTTATGCAATTGCTTAAAACCCTTATTTAATTACAATTACGATGTTCGTCCAAAAAGTAAACGAAATTCTTAAATAGCGCACCAACTCGCAGACGTATCGTAATCGCGACGGGAGCGTTCTGTTGCAGCGTCTAAGCCTTAGTCTAACACCAGCCGCATGACGGCACGTCAATTTGTCATCGACGTACGCGAACTTGAGTGAACGTGTGTTTAGTGCTCTTGTCCAGTTTTGCTCTATCTCTTCTTTCGTCTAAAATCGACGATCTTTCAAGGTGGATTTCAACTTTGGTAAAAAAAAAAAAAAAAAAAAGTCCACAGGAGACAATTTTGAAGAGTAGGACGACTGGGGGACAGTAGTCGTCTTGTGCTTCACCAAAAAATAATGGACAAGGAGCGATGCGTGAGCAGGTGCACTGTCATGGTGCAGCATCTAGGTTTTGTTTGTCCACGTCTCAGGCCCTTTGCAATGCCTACCTCAAACGCTTCAGGACATTCAAGTAAAATTCAATATTTACTGTCTGACCACATGCAACACACCCATGATAAACGACGCAATTCCATTGAAAAAAAAAAAAAAAAACGATAAACCTCACCTTCACACATGAACGACTCTGATGTGCTTTTTTTTTTTTTTTTTTTCCCCCGCAGTGACGATGTTCCAACTCACTGCGATGACTGCCATTTTGTTTGGCATCGTTGCCGTACACCCACGCTTCTAAATTGCTATGGCATTTTTCAGAAAGCAAAAGTTTTCCCATATTTGATACAGAATTTCCCGTTGCCCTTGAAGATCCTTCATTGTTCAACTTGCAACAAATCGCCAAGTGCACTAAACACACGTTCCCTCGTGTGCAATTACCTCAATGACTGAGTTACGTGGCGTAATGCATTTAGTGTTAGACAAAAGCTCAAAGTCGCCACTACACAGCGCTCCTGTCGCAGTCACGAAACGGCTGACAGCTGGTGCACTACTGAAAAAGTTATGTTTCTTTTTGGACAGACCTCGAACAGTATCTTTGGCAAACCCTCGTAGAAAGCACCTTATTGGAGAAGTGTGGTTATAAAACTATTAAACCTTTGAAAAATCACAGCTGCATAAAACTGGCGAGGAAGTTCTGATGTATATAAGAAATCATATAACTAGAATACAGATGAATAAACTTGATGTTCAGTTATATAACTCTTTGTACGTCAAAAGTTTCATTGATGAGTAAAATAAAATATGTTCTTTTTGGTGTACTATAATTACAGACTCTAAGTATGACGAGGAAAACTTTAAATTATAGTATGACTATTTTATAAGCCATAGACAATAAGTAAGGCTATATGATATAGGATTTCAGTATCCTAAACATTCACTGGAATAATTAATGTGCAGACAAAGAAGGGAACAGGGTGTTAGAAATGGTAGATGTATTTTTACTAAGGCAGTAAATATGCCAACTCGTGGTAAGAATGTAATCGATCTTATCCCAATAACAGATAGTAACCTCATAAATTTTGGCGATGAATTATGTTAACGATCAATATATGTGGGAAATATTCACCAATAAATTGATGTCTACTGAACATCACAATATACCGAGAATTGTCTGATGAAATAATTACCATAATAGCCCATCGTCGATGCCAGTGCATGCTGAAGAAAGCATTGGGAGCAAGAGAGCAAGAGAAAATACAAACTGACAGGAAATCACGTTGACGGTATTGAATATCTTAATTTCCAGCAGCAATGCACTAAAATTTTACGAAAACTAAACGAGTATATGAAGCAAAGTGAAACTCCTAGATATGTTTTTCCATTATTTAAAGAAGGGGGAAAAAGTGTAAAACATGGCATAGCTATTGTACTGAGCCGGAAGGTGGTCTCGTCCATGATAATATAAGAAGAGCAACAATACTGAACGACTCCTTTAGTAGGGTTTTCACAATATAACGTAATTATAGTAAACCAACTCCAAAGTCCTTCTCAGGATCAGAAGATGATAAACTATCAATTAACGGAATGGCAAGACAAAATGCATAAAATTTTCCTCAGAAAATCGACCCAAAAAATGAACTGGCCCAGATTACCAATCTCCCTGTGTGATCCGAGAATGCTACAACAGTTACCTTTTCCTGCAACTAAAATTTTCAGTAAATCATTCAGTGAATGTACCAGAGCTAGTCAATGAAAACTTACTAATCTTATATGATCTTCTTAAAAAAACAAATCAATTGAACGTGCCACAGACTGCTGTCCAATTAGTTTAGTGTCAGTATGAAGCAAATCATGGGAAAACAATGTGAGAGAAAATTCCATTTTCCCATGATAAGCATAATCTTACAACAGATAATTTGCACAGATTCCGTAACAATACAGTAAATCGTCCTCTACAAATCTGTTGGAACTGTGTGCATATGTTCAACTATCTACCTATCTATCTTCACACACACACACACACACACACCATATTCTAAAATTTTCAGAGTGATTGATAAAATCCTCCACTCATGGATAATTGAGAAACAGCAACCCACGGCCTTTGAAACAAATTATGCTCTTGGATTGGTGATTGGCTAACGAAGCGTAAATAACTGGTAGTGATAAATGGCGAAGCATTTGGTTAGTAAGAAGTAACGAGGGTCACTTCTAGGACCAGCAATTTGTGCTATTTTTTTTATTTTTTTAATGCAAGGAAGAAGGAACCAATGGCCAGCAGCCCGCAAACCGTTCCATACAAGAAAAAACAAAAACAATACAAAAGAGAGCCAAATTCAGGATCCGTTCATTTCGAGATGCCTGGACACACTGCGTTTGAAAGGCTGGAGATCATAGGAAGCAGGAAATACAGAGGGAGACAGTTCCAGAGTTGACATGTTGCATAAATGAAGGCCTGGGAGTAAAAGTTAACTCTTGCATTAGAGAGTTGGACAGAAAAGGGATGAGAGTTTCCTGCTAGATGGGTGTTACGCGCCCATCGTAGAGGTGGAGGGATGCAAGCAGACAGTTCAGAGGAGCTGTGACCATTGAAGTAGCGATAGAATTGAGACAAAGATGCAACAGTGAGGCGAAGAGACAGAGGCTGAGGGGAGCCAGTAAGAGGAGGAGAATTAATTAGACGAAAAGCCTTTGACTCCACCCTATTGAGAAGAGGTGTATGTGGGGAGCCTCTCCACACATGAGAGTTGTACTCTACACAGGGCCGAATAAAACCCGTCTATGGAGTTAACAACTGTGCAGTGGTAAAGAAGGTACGGAGTCGGCTTAGCACATCTAATCTCTTGGAAGCAGATTTTACAAGAGATGTAATATGACCTTTCCAAAATAAGTCTCAAGTGAAAGAAACCCCAATCATGTTCAAGGATGATGCAGGATTCAGCTGGATATTATAAAAAAAAATAATAATGTAGGTACTCTTGTGGAAGATTTTGTCACAATGAAAGGGGTAAAAACTGAGTCTTTGATGCACTAAAAACAGGATTATTTTTACCTTAGTCAGAGATACGAGCCAAGTCAGACATTAGGTGTGCCATACCATCATCCCTTTTTTGTTGAAATAACTACTGAGATGGACGTTGCGGGAACCGAATGGAAAGGTGAAGGGTGGAATCATCAGTGTACAAGTGGATAAGGTTAGATGTACAGCTTAGAAGGTCACTGATGTATAAAAGGAAGAGAGTTGGTGATAGGACAGAGCCATGAGGGACACCACTGTTGATAGATCTAGGAGAAGAACAATGGCCGTCTACAACAGCGGCTATAGAACGACCAGAAAGGAAGCTGTTGATGAAGGCACAAATAGAAGGATAGAAACCGTAGGAGGGCAGTTTGAAAATTAATGATTTATGCCAGATTCGATCGAAAACCTTTGAGATATCAAGTGCAATGGCAAAGCTTTCATCACAGTCCTGAAAGGAGGATGACCAGGTGTCTGAAAGGCAGATGAGAAGATCGCCAGTGGAGTGTCCCTGATGGAACCCATACTGACAATCAGAAAGAAGGCTATGATAGGAAAGATACTTTAAAAGATTTCTATTAAGAATTGACTCAGAAACTTTTGAGACACAGGATGTTAAAGATAGGAATATATTGTAGCACCAGTCGAGCATGGCATTACTCCCAAGGTGGATGGAAAGCTAGTGACAGGGAGAGCTGGACCTCCCGTTTCATTAGCCCTTGGGACTAGGTCCCGACCATCCCCCTTTGCTGAACTTTTTCAGTGTCTCAGTAACACAGAGTAGGCCATCATGCTCTCCAATACAAGTTTCTCTATCAACACCAAACTTAATGCATAGTACAAACCACATTTCCTTTTCCAAAATTTTAAAAAATCATGGCAGGAAAACACGTGGCCTTGGAGTCCAGGGGGAGGGGACCATAAATGCCCCCACCTTCCGCCCCTCTCCCGGTGACGACTCGAGATGCCTGGAACCACTGTCTGACTCTTTTCTTCTTCATTTCTGCAACATTCTCGGCCTTTCCTCTAACTTTCACTCTGTTGAGCACCACCTCTTCTCCTCTAAACCTCACCTTCTTTTTCTTACTGAGACTCAACTGTCTGAGGCAACTGACAGTAAACTCTTTTCTGTATCCTCCTACTTTCTCTATACTCACGTCAAAGCCAAAGGTGGCTTTTGTGTAAATATAAGCAACGACTTATCTTCCTCTCGTGTTCCTGAACTCAGTTCTTCGAATTCTCTACACTCTGGCTTCGGCTTTCCTGTCATATCTGCACTGTTTACCTATCTCCTAATTCTACTGACTATCAAAAATTCTTTGACTATCTTACCTCTACGATGGAACGCTTTCTGTCCATTTCTCCTTTCTCTGAAATCTCCATTCTAGGAGATTTCAACATTCACCACCACCTTTGGCTTCGCTCTCCTTTCACTGATCCACCTGGTGAAAAAGCCTACACCTTTTCTATCCTTAATGACCTGGAGCAGCTTGTACATCACCTTACCTGTATCCCTGACTGCCTTGGAGAGAGCTCCAACATACTTGACCTCTTCCTTACAACTAATCCTTCTGCTTACACTGTTAATATTTTCTCTCTGTTATGCTCCTCCGATCACAGCCTTATCACCTTAACCTGTCCTATCACTCTGGTACTGCCTGCAGATCCTTGAAAGAAATGTCGTCTGTGGCATTTTGGAGCAGCGGTTTGGAAGGCCCTCAGGCAGTACTTCTTTGATTTTCCCTGGAATGTTTATTGCTTCCATGGCCGGGAGCCATCTGGGTGTGCCTTGCGCATAACAGAGGTTATTCTCTCGGGCATGGAAGCATACATTCCTTTCTCGTATCCTTTGACTAATGCACGAAAGCCTTGGTTTAATCACGCTTGTTCTAATGTTGTCTGCAACAAGGAGAGGGCCTATAAAAGGTACCGGAGCCAACTCACCCCTGCATCACATCTTATATACGTTTCTGCCCAGAATCGTGCTAAGTCTGTTCTTCGCTCTGCTAAAAATAATTTCATCCGAAATAAATGCTCTCAATTCTCTAACTCAAATTCTTCCCGCTCCTTCTGGCACCTTGCCAAAAACCTTTCTAACAACTTTACCTCATCATCCTTCCCTCCTCTTCTCTACTCTGATGGCTCTGTAGCTACTTCTTCTACTGATAAAGCAGATCTCATCACTCATACTTTCTCCTCCAGTTCCACCTTAGACGATTCCGGTGCTGTTCCTGCATCACTTCCCTCCTCTGACTTCCTCATGGCTGACATTAAAATTCTTCAGCTGATGTATTTTCTGCCATCACTGCCTTCAATACTAATAAGGCATATGGGCATGATGGAGTCCCTCCTATTGTTCTCAAGAACTGTGCTTCTGTGCTTACACCCTGCCTAGGCAAACTCGTTCGCCTTCGTCTATCAACTTGTACCTCTCCTTCTTGCTGGAAGCTTGCTCTCATTCAGCCAATCTCAAAGACGTGTGACCATTCCCAACCCTCTAACTATCGTTCAATTGCTTTAACATCCTGTATCTCAAAATTTTTGAGTCATTTCCTAATTGGAAAATTTTAAAGCATCTTTCCTATTACAACCTTCTTTCTAATTGTCAGTATGGGTTCCGTCAGGGACGCTCCACTGGCGATCTTCTCACTTACCTTTCAGCACCGCCGGATTAAGGGGGGGGGCCAAGGGGCCCAGGCCCTGGGCCACCCACCAAGAAGGGGCCTCCCACCAGAGCAACTTGTGTTCATTTCATTTCGTGTTTATGCATTACATATTACAGCATTGGATGAATAGTCCCCGTTCAGTATTTCCTAACTAAAAGTGTCCTATTTATATATTAGGATTTAGGTTACCAGTCTGTGGTGTATGCCACTGGGGGAGTTGGAAAGGGGGCCTCCTTTCGAAGCGGGCCCCGGGCCTCCCACATGCCTAATCCAGCCGTGCCTTTCAGACTCCTGGTCATCCTCCTTTCGGGACTTTGGCGAAAGCTTTGCCATTGCACTTGACATCTCAAAGGCTTTCGATCGAGTCCGGCATAAATCTTTAATTTCCAAATTGCCCTCTTATGGTTTCTATCCTTCTATCTGTGCCTTCATCTCTAGCTTCCATTCTGGTCGTTCGATAGCCGCTGTTGAAGACGGCCATCGTTCTTCTCCTAGATCCCTTAACAGTGGTGTTTCTCAGGGCTCTGTCCTATCACCAACTCTCTTCCTTTTATGCATCAGTGATCTTCTAAGCAGTACATCTAACCCTATCCATTGTACACTGATGATTCCACCCTTCACCTTTCCATTCGGTTCCCGCAACGTCCATCTCAGCAGTTACTTCAACAGACAAGGGATGAGGCTGTGGCACACCTAATGCCTGACTTGGCTCGTATCCCTGACTGGGGTATAAATAAACTGGTTGTTTTTAGTGCATCAAAGACTCAGTTTTTACACCTTTCAGCCTGACAAAATCTTCCAGAGGTGTACCTACTGTACTATTTTTTTATAATATCCAGTTGAATCCTGAATCATCCTTGAACATGCTTGGGGTTTCATTTACTCGGGACTTATCTTGGAAAGATCATATTACATCTCTTGTAAAATCTGCTTCCAAGAGATTAGGTTTGCTAAGCCGACTCCATACCTTCTTTACCCCTGCACAATTGTTGACTCGATACAGGGGTTTTATCCGCCACTGTGTGGAGTACAGCTCTCATGTGTGGGGAGGCTCCTCACATACACCTCTTCTCAATAGGATGGAGTCAAAGGTTTTCGTCTCATTAACTCTCCTCCTCTTACCGACTCCCTTCATCCTCTGTGTCTTCGCTGCACTGTTGCAGCTTTATCTCTTTTCTATCGCTACTTCAATTTTCAACTGCTCCTCTGAACTGTATGCATGGATTCCTCCACCTCTTCGACGGGCGCATCGCACCCGTCTAGCAGCAAACTCTCATTCCTTTTCTGTCCAACTCTCTAATGCAAGAGTTAACCGTTACTCCCAGTCCTTCATTTATGCAACAGGTCAACTCTGGAACTATCTCCTGCTTCCTATGATCTCCAGTCTTTCAAACGCAGTGTGTCCAGGCATCTCGAAATGATCGGATCTTGAATTTGGCTCTCTCTTGTATTTTGTTTTTCTCTTGGAAGGAGCAATTTTGCGGGCTCGCGCCCGTTGGTTCCTTCTTCCTTTCATTAAAAAAAAAAAAAAAGAAGACTATAGTTAGAGGGTTGGGAAAGGTCACCCTTCTTTGGGACTGGCTGAATGAGAGCAAACTTCCAGCAAGAAGGAAAGATACAAGTTGACAGAAAAAGGCGAAAGAGTTATAATCACCTATCTGGAAAAATAAGTTGTTTCGAAGGCAGTAAAATTTGTAGACGACACGAAAATCTGAGGTAGGGTAATTACTAAACCGGATTCGTAATCTGTCCAAAATTACCTCAGTAACTCAATATTATGGAAGGGAAAATGGAATATGAAAATTAATGTACATAAATGTAAAGTACTGCGTTTTGAGGAGAGAGAGAGAGAGAGAGAGAGAGAGAGAGAGAGAGAGAAACCTTGTGAGTACCACACGCTCGATATCCTCAGGGGGAATAAAAGATGAAAGGGATCTAGGAGCTATTACCAGTATTGATCTGAAACACTCTAATCATAGTATAACAGAGTGTAGTAAGGTAAACAAAGTGCTCGGTTTCTCTGCATCAGAAAACACCTGAAAACTTGAGAGACTGTAGCGCATATTCACAAACATTATCCCAACACGGCGAAATTTGCCTTACGAAGAACGACTAAGGAAACGAAATATGCTGTGTCTAAAATTGCAAAAACACACAGGAAATCTAATACATCATCATCATTCACCCTGCTTTTCCGACTGGCAGGTGGGGCTAGATGGTGTTCAGAAAGCCAGGAAAAGAAGGAATAGGATAGTGTAAGAACTAAACAAAAGGCCCAATTATATGGGGCCATACACACATTGATTCAGCATTCAAGCCCCTGGAATCCTGGCTCCACCTGAAAGGTGCACTATCCACACGCAGCATCAGACGAGTCAGTCCGGCGGCTGTATAGTTAAAAGGGGTCCATAACCCTCGTCAAACACTTCTCCGTACAAAATTCATCCAGTCACCTCCACCCCTTGTTATTTCTTTGTTTAACTTATGGGACAAGGAAAACATATATATAATACAAGTATTTAGAATAATACTAAATAGCTGTGTTATATAATATCCTATTAAAATTCGACGACATCAGCTATGATGATATGTTCGATATACAGAACGATAGTGCGAGGAAAAAGAATGGGATGAAAGTGGAGGTAAGAGGTTTCAGTACTAATATGTAGGAATAGGTTATTTTGATATCCGTGTGGCGAAACCGTGGAATAATTTACTAACAACAATAGTCAGTGTGAAAACTATAGGTACATTAAATGTACGGCTAGATAACTATTCCGAAACTGTACAGTAGATTACACCTGAGTGTTGATTATTATTCATGCTGACGTCTATGATGACGACAGTGAGGTGATTGCTTCATTATGAAAACGTTCGGCGATTATGTATGCTCTTTTATAAATTGTGTATATTAGCGATAACATAGTGTAGTTTTTAGTTTCTTCATTTCCTATAATTATTCCCATGTTTCTTCCTTCGATAATGCCAAGTGTTTGTCTGCTTTTTCGTGTTTTTTTTTTTTTTTTTTTTTTTTTTGTGGTGTTGCAGGTGTGGGAGACCCGTCTTCTTTTCTATCGTTTTTGTATACACATTATTTTGAGCTTGGTATGATTTTTTCTTACAGAAAATTTTGATATGGACCAGTAGGCACCCTGTTAACTGTATTTGTTAAGTACTCGTATTTGCCCCTTTGTAATTATGCCACCCTCAGAAGACTCTTCGCTGAGTGACAAGCTAATTGGCTTAGTGTAACTCAGGAAGCTATTAACTGCGTTGGGTGAAATCCACAAAGAGTAATAATGGTCGAATGGGTTGAAGGACTGCAGCTGGATGTGGTTCATACATCCTAGAAATACTTGGTATTTATAGTCCACATAAAGCCACTCAGAGGCATGGAGTGGGTCACCTTCTTTCTATAAGACTGGACCAAGTAGCTTATCTCCAGGCCCGTACGCTCCTTATGGGAAAAAAAAAGGTAGATGATACACAGATTTACAACCTCAAACTAAGGCACTGCTAAGAATAGGACAGTTTTGGGTGCTGTATGCAGCTCGTCTTGATGATGGTGCTGATGGTGTATATTGTATGTCCTTCTTGATGTAAACCAACAGACTCTGAATGGGTTCTGTGTGTGTGTGTGTGTGTGTGTGTGTGTGTGTGTGTGTGTGTGTTAGTGTGTGTGTGTGTGTGTGTGTGTGTGTGTGTGTACGTACCACTGTTCTCTAACGTTACATTTTGGTCCAAAATATAATCTTTAAAGTCTCCTTCCAACTATCCACTTTTCATTATTACTTTTTTTTTCACAGAAGATGAACAGTGGAAAGAAAAAAATGAATAAAAAAAAAATAACCCATCCACCAGATTAATGTCCTCCATTCATAAAAAATCTTTAACAGTTTGATTTAAACCACGTAGATTGAAGTTTTGGGGGAAATCACTCTGGGGAAGCTAGTTCCAAAGACATGCAGGTTGGGATATAAAAGAATTCTGATAAGCAGATTTCTGCAATATGGCAATGTGACAGTCTAATCATGGGCGCTACCAGATACCCGTGTAGCGCGGGGGAAGCCATGGAGAGGCGGCACAATGGATGCAACTTCGTCTGAGAATTTGCCATGAAAGTATCTGTAAAATAATGGAAGGGAGGCAACATTTCTTATTACTTGTAGAGGAGGTAGTTTATTTGTAATAGCAGGGTTATTAATACTTCCAACAACTTTGTTCTGAATTTTGTTCAGTTGTTCTAGTGCAACCTCTCCACATCTACTCCACAAGGGTGAGCAATATTCCAACTGAGAGCACACGACTCTTGTAAATTATAGCTAACTGCTCGCCAGTGAAGTATTTACGGATATTGTACAATAATCCAAGTTACGTTGAAGCGGTTTTAGCAAGTGATCGAACATAAGAGGTCCAGCTGAGGGCATTAAGTGAAACACCAAGAATTTCAATACTTTTTGGATTAGGAATAGTAGTAGCATTGGGGGTAATATAGGAATTAGGCAATATCTGTCTATCTGTTTACATTTGGTTTTCCTGGTGCAGAATGAGACCATGTTTTTGTCCACATTCAGTGATGTAAGATAAGTCTTGATTTATGGAGACTGCTGTACTATGTGAGTTAGAGATATTAAACTCTGTGAATGGATGTTTAAGTGTGAATGAACTGTGAAGTGTTGAGTCATCTGCAAATGAGTGAATAGGATTATGGGCGACATATACGAGACCGGAATTAGGAATAGCGTTGGAGGCAGGACTTATCCTTGTGGCACGCAAGTATTGAGTGGAAAATGGAATACACATCATCTACTTTTACATTATCTTTGTGTCGCTGAGATATGAGGAAGTCAGTGGAAAAAAGATGATAGGCAGTTGCAATGGAGTCTGGAGAGCAAGGAACGGTGCCACACTCTGTCAAAAGATTCTGAAATATCAATGACTACTGCATGGGTTTCTCCACGTTCGTCAATTGACTGATGGATGGTATGAGTCAGGAGATTGAGTATATCTATGGTGGACCTTTCATGGCAAAAAATATACTGTCACTAATTAAGCTGTTGGCTTCAAGATGTTTAACAGAGTACTTACTAATTACATTCTCAAGTACGTCACCAAGAGAAGATGGGACAGCTATTGGTCTGTAATCAGAGGGGTCAGAGGAACTTCCTTTCTCCGAAATTGGGTGGCTATCGGCTTCTTTCCAAGAATTAGGGAATGAAGACGTATGAATGCCTAGCCTGAAAAACAGCTAGAACAGAAGCATATTCTGGGGAACACATTTTTAAAACAATTGGAGGAATTCCATCGGGACCTGGATTTTTTTTTTTTTTTTTTTTTTTTTTTTTTTGAATGAGTCTTACGTATCTAGTCTGTGTCATAAGTGGAACAATTTCGGGAGAGTCAGTTTCTAGTACAGGGACGTTCTTACTGACTTCTAAGGTATAATTTCTGACAAGCTTACTGGCAAGGATGTTCGCTTTTTCACGCGGGCCTTTGGTGTTACCATCTCAAGATTTTAGTGTGGGAATGTGTGATTAAATGTTAAAGTTATTACTGAGAGAATTGAGAGTTGACCAGCATAGTCTATTGTTATTAGGATTATTTAATAGTCTGGATGCTTGGTTGTGAAGAAAGTTTGATTTAAGGAGATTTATTATTGCCTTTGCAAGTTTTCTAGCAGTTTTGAATTTACTGGGGGATTCACATATTTTTAATGTTATTTGCTAAGGACTTTTTGATCGTTGTTCTGGCAAAGTGGCTCTCATATCATTTTGGTGAGTCCGATACTTTAGTAAACCGTTGACCGGGTATGACCAATTCCATAACAGCTTGCATCAAGTCATTAACGTCAGACTGGGTAGAACTGAAGTCACCGAAGAAGAAAGACTGCCATGTAATATCAAGATAATTTCTAAATCAATCACAGTCTGCCCTGTCAAAGCGCCATCTGGTCACCCTGACTGGTTCAGAAGGGAGTGGTTTGGGGGAACCGACTAATGAGGCTTTGATGAGATTGTGGTCAGAGAATCCAAGTGGTGACAATAGTTCTATATTGTATTGATCTGGATTATCTGACAGGAATAGATCCAAGAGATAGAGTTATGGTCAGGATTATCATGATTTCTGGTTGGTTATTTTACCAATTGCGTGAGGTTAAATGATTCTGCAAACAGCTCGCATTCTTGATTAGTATCTCAGTCCTGGCAGAATGCAGTAACCATTCTATATTATGAACAGTAAAATCATCCAAAACGGTAATTCCAGTGGTATGGGTGAGATTAAGATTGGTCAACTGTGTGGATGTGGAGTCATATACACTGCGTTCTGAAGAAGCATTGGGGGAGCGATAAACTATACAGATATATATGGTAATATTTAGGCAATTTAGTTTGTATAATGAATAATCAAAGTCAGCTGAAGTGAAGTTCAAAATAGTGTCAACTGCAAATTCAGATTTCATTTAACAACAGGTGCCACCCTTACCTTTTCGCAACCTCTCTTCAATCTCCCCTCTCATCTTCTTGGCTTCCCCGTTTCTTGTATCACCTTCCAATCCTGTCACTTTCTCTTCTTCACTCTCCTCTCTCTACTCACCATCTCTACACACTTTTCCCTCCTCCTCATCCTTTCCATTCCATTCCCTTTTCAAAATCCTTCTCATTCTCTTCCTCGATACCATTTATATGTTTTACTTTTCTTCATCGCCACCATCCTTCATTCTTTTGTCCCTTCTCTGATATTTATATTCTCCGTCCTTCCCTCTCAAGCTTCCTTCTGATGCATTTTTTCCTACTTCACAGCTCATCTCTCTCTCTCTCTCTCTCTCTCTCTCTCTCTCTCTCTCTCTCTCTCTCTCTCTCTCTCTCTCTCTCTCTCTCCAGTAACATATCACTGGAAATCTCTCCTTCACATCAGTCACTGTCCCTCACTTAAATCTCACACTCTATTGCATCCTCCAATCCCCTCCTCTGTTCCATGCTCTGTCTCCCTCAATATGTTCTCTCTTCCCTTCTTGCCTTTTGTCATATCTTCTACTTCATCCCTTCTCCAGCTTGGCTTATTTTGTCAATCTTGCGTACATGAGGTGTGAGAAGGAAAGCTCCTGGACAAGAGGTGTATCGTAGTAGTGAAACATGTACTTGTACATCCGTGTGGGGGTCGATGGAACTGTGAATGTCTGACTTAGTATGATTTTTTGTGAAACGCCTATGACGACGGATGGAAGTGCAAGGGACTGGTTTAATGTGATGTTAATGAAGTATGTGTGGGGTTGTGGTTTAGTATGATGGTAGTGAAGCATGCATGAGGATGGATGGAAATGAGTGTGAGTAATTGATTCAATGTGATGGTGGTGAATCATCTATGAGGGGATGATGAAGTTTGAGTAATTTAGTATGATAGTACTGAAGCATGTATTAGGGTGGATGAAGGATGAGTGATTTAATATGATGTTAGCGAAACATGGATGAGGAAGGACAGAAGTGTGAGTGCTTGATTTAGTGTGTTCATAATGAGGAATGTATAAGGGAGGATAGAAGTGTGAGTGACTGATTTGGTATGATGGTAATGAAGCAAGCGTAAGGCTGGATGGAAGTGTGAGTGATCGGTTAAGTATAATTGCTGGAAGTATCAGATGTATATTTAATGACCCCATGCTTGTTCATGGTTCACATGTACGTGGCTGTGAGAAGAGAAAAATTGGCAGTGAAACAGTGAGCAGTTACATTAGATGAACCTGTTTTGTGATAATCGAGAATGCTGATAATCTGGAACTGTTTACCAGATGGGAAATGGGTACTCATGGGCTAGTTCAGAAATCTAGGGTTGTCCTTCTTGAATGTAGACAAGAGTGAGGCAATGACTGGCGAGGGAGGTGATTTATTGTCCTGTAAGGGAAATGAAAATGCTTTTGAAGTTTTCACAAGATATGAAGAATCCTGGAGCACTGACAGACAAGAGAGAGAGAGAGAGAGAGAGAGAGAGAGAGAGAGAGAGAGAGAGAACAACAAAGTGACTAAAAAGAAGTGTGACATGTAGCGGGTGTCATATGGATGTGAGAAATTGTACTGGGTGTCAAATGGATGAGGGTCAACAATATGACGAATCGCGAACAAGATTAACTAACATGAACAAAGTACCGGTATTTTATGTGCATTGTGTACACATAACTGGGTAGGAGATAAGGTACGTCAATGTTGCTAACTGAAATTCAAAGTCAGTTTGAGGCTAGGAGAGGGTGTGCTTAGATTGTGGCAGCCAGGTGGACGATATGGTTAGTTTAGAGGTGGTGGAGAATGCTTATATAATGGCCTCAAAGTAGATATTGATGTGATGGGATGACATGGTGATATGAAAAGTAGAAGAGAGAGAGAGAGAGAGAGAGAGAGAGAGAGAGAGAGAGAGAGAGAATAAATGGCTGACCCAACTGGATGAAGTTAATAAGATGCATTTGACATAACTATATATAACATCATTACCGGATCCATCCCATGGGCTTCATGAATCAGTTTTTCAGGCACTTAATTAGTGCAGCGAGGCCTAAAATTTTTGATGTAAATAAGGGCAATAAATGACTATGTGGTCCATTGCCAGCCTGGTGACATAGTTGAACAACCCAGTGTACTGGTTGCGTTTTAGCGGGTCTGGCCCCTAGCCACGACGTGTAGGACGAGAGAACCTTATAGATGATGATGAAGGTGATGACTGATAATGATGATGATTACTGATTGATGATTGATGATGACGATGATGATCTTTTTCTCATTGTTTTCCCTTTGCTTTCATCTATTTATATCAACGAACTGTCTTTCCATTCACAGTTTTCCCTTGCTAATTTATTAAATGATGTCCTCCGTGGGAAATAATAAAGGAAGGATGGAAAGAGGAGGAGGAGGAGAGGAAATGTGAAGCTTACAAAAAGATAAAAGAGAAGGAAGAAGAGCAACTGAGAGAGAAGATCGAAAGAGTAATAACAGAGAGATATCAGAAAACGAGATAATAAAATTGTAGACATGAGGAAGAGAAACGGGGATTTGGAGGAGAGGATGAGGGAAAAGATATTGATAAGAGAGATGATAATAATGAGAGAGGAAATGATATAATAGAGGAGGACGTGGTAATGACGGTAATGATAATGGAGTAATTATAATTACCTTTTTATATTGTCTTACTTTCTCCCCTGCTCTCACAGGCTTACATACACGCGCTCTCACAGCCATTCACTCTCTCACTCCCACACGAGCTCACTCTCACATTCCCACTCGCACTCAGTCTCACTTTCTCACTCTCGTTTACAATCACACTTTCTCTCAATGACTGTAATTAACGTACACCTAATCATTTTCAATCACTCACAGATGCACGAATTCTCATTTCGTCATCCTCTCCCTGTCTCACTGACACTTTCAATCACACATTCACTTCATTTGCTCACACTCGTTCACTCTTATTTACTCACTATTACACACTCACATTAGCTGGAAGTGGGTGAGAGGATTTGAATTGAGCGTGCTGTGGAAATTCACGAGCTAGCATGATAAGCCTCGCAATGTTGCCTTGTGGGAGAAAATGTAAGCAACATCCGCCAAGTGTGGCTGGTTGTGGTATATTGGGTGACTCTGCCTAATATAAGCAAGAATTTTTGGGTGTGGTGAAGCAAACGTGGGGCTGGCACATGTGTGGCCGTGCTAAGGCGTCTCCTTGGCTATGGGGATTTATACCGCTGGTGGCTCGGAACAGGCTTCCAGGCATCTTGTGCCTCCAGGAGTTGCCTGGGTGGAGAAGAGTCCAGTGAGCCGGCGCGGACGGGCTCCTCACCGGCAAAGGAAACTAAGGGATGCTACCCCTTAACCAGAGGGAGCAAGACGCCGCGGGGACCATATCACGATGACAAAAGTATGGAGGAGCCCTGACCAAGGGGCCAAGGTTGGTGCTTGTGTTCATAATGGGAAGCTGTGAAGTTGCTACGCGAAGGTGTAGCCTGTGGGTGAGGGAGACGGGGGTGACATTTACAGTGCATGGAGGGCAGTGCGGCGACACTTCAGGGTGACTGGGTAGGGAGTGGAAACATTTCTGTATTTTTCTTTTGTGTTTATGTTCACTTGAGGTATGGATCAATATTACATGGTGAATCATTGTGTGGCAGAGTTTAGGTTAACTTGAGGAGGTTAAGTACAAGTAGGGGAAGTGTTCTTTGTTTTTTTGTTTGTTTCCCATGGGTTTTCTCTGAGTGGGCTGTAAGGTGAGCCCTAAGCCGAGGGCAGTTGGGACCTGCTCATTATTACTTATATATATGTGTATATATATATATATATATATATATATATATATAGCAGCCGTGGCTCAGTGTGTTAGAGCGCTCCGCTCTGACCGAAGGGTCGGAGGATTGAATCCACCCAAGGGTCATTGGTAGACATCAGGAAGGGCATCCGGTCATAAAATGCTACACGCTCCAGTCCAAAGTCCTCTACCCAGAGGCAACGCCTTAGCCCTTCGGGGATACCTGGCGTAAAACCAAATTTTTTTTTTATTTTATATATATATATATATCATCATCATCATCATCATCATCCGGACCTCCTTTCCCACCCACGGGCAGGGTGAGGAGTAGCAATGTCCAGACAGCCCAAAATTGCCCAATCCAATGGGCCACGCTTCCATTCACTCATCATTCAAGCCACCGGAATCCTGGCTCCTATCGGATACACCAAAAACATTCACCACGTTCTGTAGCTTCACATAATCGTATCCGACAGAGTCAATCCAGAGGCTGCCATGTTAAAAAGGGGTGCCAAAAATCCCTGATCATGCACTTCTCACAAAATTCATCCAGCCAGCTCGATCTCCTGTCAGTTCCCTAGCCTCACCGACTTCCAAACCTCTTTTCCTCACACCTTCATCCACCATATCTCTCCACCTTCTCCTTGGCCTACCTCGCCTCCTCCCTCCTTCAAATTCCCTCAGATATACCTTTTTCACCACTCTACTGTTATCCATTCTCTCCACATGACCATACCATCTCAGTACACTCTCTTCAATTCTAGTGTCCACCGACTTCCTCACCCCGCATCTTTCACGAATCACATTATTTCGTATCCTATCCACCCTCTGTACTCCACATACATTCCTCAGCAGTCCCATCTCCACTGCTCTTACTCATGACTTTTCATTTTCATGCCACACCATAGTCTCACATCCATTTGTTAAAGCTGGCATTAACACTCCTTCATGTAAGCCTCGTGCAGGTGCAACACTCAAGCCTCTGTTTCTTATCAAAGCCTTCATTGCACCAGCTACATTTCTTCCTTGTGTCACTCCACTTTCAACTTTTTGCACATTTGTGTCTCTTTTCTATCACTGTGCCCAGGTATTTGAACTCTCTCACCAATTCCAGTCAGTCGCCGTTCACTGTTACATTGCACTGGGAGTCACCTTCTCTCTCAATAACCATCACTTTACCCTTTTCAACATTTACTCTCAAGGAACGACGCATACAGACATCAGCAAAACTCTTCACTAGCCTACCAAGTTCTTGTCCGGTAGTTGCAAGTAGTACTGCATCATCAGCATACAACAAGTTTGAGATATGCCATCCATCACCATTCATTACCAATGCCATCCCTCTCTCCATTACTCGTGTTTTCACTTCTCTCATCACCCCATCCATATATACACTGAACAATCACGGGGACATCATACAACCGTGTCGCACGCCCACACTGATCGTAAACCATTCACTTAGATGCCCATTAACCCTGACACATGCTTCACTACCATCATAAAAACTCTTGACGGCACCTAGCAGCTTACCCTCTACACAGTACATGCGCAAAACTTTCCACAATCCCTCTTTGTCCACTTTGTCATATGCTTTTTCCAGATCCATGAATGCCATAAACACCTTATGGTCCTTCTCACAAGCCTTCTCTACTGTTTGTCTCACTGCAAATATTTGGTCCACACATCCTCTGCCAATCCTAAAGCCACCGGGTTCATCACTCACTAGGACTTCTGATCTCTCTCTTACTTTCTTTATAATAATTCTTCCATATACCATCCCTACCACACTCAGTAAGCTTATGCCACGATAATTCTTGCACTCACTTCGTTCACCTTTATTTTTGTACAGGGGTAAAATCACAGCCTTTTTCCACTCTGCAGGCACAGTTATACTTATCCATGCCTTCTTACATATCTCCAACAAGCACTTCATTCCATTCTCTCCACTACATTTAAGCATCTCTGCATACACCTCATCAATCCCAGCTGCTTTCAGCCGCTTCACAGCACTCTTCACCTGTGCGAGTGTCACGTCTCCCTGCACTGCATTCCTTCTCTGCACACCCCCAAAACCAATCATGTTTACAGCTGCTTTGCTCTCTCTATCCCCATTCATCAGGCTTTCAAAATATTCTTTCCATCTGGTCCTTACTTCATCTCCATGGGTTAATAATCTACCACCTGCATCCTTCACACCATCTCATTTCTTTCCGCATTCACTTCTGCATTTCCACATCTCTTTCCAGAATAACTTTCTATTTTCAGAGTATTTCGCATTCATTTTTCTTCCTAGACCCTCATTTACCTCCTCCTTTTTCCTTTTCACTAGTCTCTTTACAAGCTTCTTGCTCTCAACATATTCAGTTCTTATTTCAACTGAACCCCTATCCTGCAACCACTTTAGCCACTTCTTCCTCTTTTCCTCCACCGCTCTCTTTACCTCCTCATCCCACCATGCTGTACCTTTCTTCTTTGTTGTTACTCTTGCCACATCACACACCGCTTTAGCATTCCTCACTAAGCAATCCCTATATGCATTCCACAGTCTGTCCAGATCCATTTCATTCCACTTCAGTGATTCTAACTCGTCCCTACTTTGGTCCTGCATTCATCTGCCATTTCTTTGTTCTTCAGCTTCTCAACTGTCAGTCTTTCTCCCTGACTGCTCCTCTCTTCTGATCCACCTAACTCGTCTCAGTTTGATCTTGCATACCACAATCATATGAAGTGACAGACCTCCACATCGTCCTCTCACAGCCCTCGTATCAGCAACCATTCCCATCATCGACCTCTCTACGAGCACGTAATCAATCAGGCTTCTTTCAACACGATCCCCATTCCCTCTATACCATGTATATTTATGTGCATCTCTGTGTTTGAAATACGAGTTACAAATGCACAACTTCCTCTCCTGACACATATCCTTCAGTCTCTTCCCATTATCATTTTCTCCTGGTACTCTATAGCAACCAATTATGTCATCCTCAGGACCAGTGCCTACTCTTCCATTCATATCCCCCATCACAAGCACTTTATAGCTCCTGGGCATTTCTCCCACTACTTCACCCAGCTCATCCCAATACCTGTCTTTCTCTCTCTCACTCCTGTCCTCACACGGTGCATACAGTACAATCACTGCCACTTTCACCTTCTCAAACTTGAACTTGACATACATACACCTCGAGCTGACACATTTGTAGTCTCTCATTCCACTCTGCCACACCTCATTCATCAACAAGGCAACTCGTTCCTTGCATCTACCTCGCCCATTCATTCCCGATCTTACACATTTCACACCCTCCCACTCCTCCACTTCGCACCCTTTCATCTTCGTTTCACACAATGCCATCATGGCATATCTCGCACTCTTAAACACATTCACCACTTCCACCCTTTTGCTCTCCTCATTCACATCTCTCACATTCCACATGGCCACGCCAGTCTGCCCATTTGGTTGGGGCCCTGGGCAGATATTGGGCCCTCCGAGGTTCTCTGAAACGACTGCCATGATTAAGTGATTTTGGATACGGGAATCTGGGGGACACTTAACCCTGCCAGAATCCCCAGTTATATGGTTACCACCCAACGTAGTAAATGGTTTCCTGGGCACAGGAAACCATTTGGCTTGTCACTCAGTGTAATCATAGGGCACCTCTACATTCAGTGAGTGGATGATGGGCACCCCCACCTACCAGTACTGTATATAAAATGAACTGCTGAATCTAGCCTACCAGGATTATTGCTGTCATGCACTCTTTTATGATCAGGTTTTATATCCTTAAATGAGTATAAATTCTGTTCTTTCATAAACAAAGTTAATACAGTAATATGATATGACTGCTGTAATGAGAGGAAATATACAATTACAGTACTATGTGTTATCCAAGCTCAAATCAGCACATCTGAGACATTAATTTTATTGCTTTATTATCTGAATTGTGGCTCTGAAACTATTATACAACACTGTAGCTACAAATCATACCTATAGTAATAACTACCTCTCAATATATGAAAATACAAAGTTGCAAGGACATGTTCTATAGTCCTCCTATTTAATGAAAAATGACATTAGTTCTGTACGTAAAATTACTCCAATCAAGAAAGATAACACCAATTGCTTCCTTAAAAGCATAAATACTTATAATCAAGCAAACCTGTACTATAAACTTTAGTTGGGCAGCTCTTCACACGCATCACTGGCCTACATCACCAAACTACATTTAAGCATACAGTGTGGTAGGACTACATATTATAATTGCAAATCATAATAGATAGATAAATAGATAGATAGAGAGACAGATAGAAGCAGGGAGTCAGATGATGAGAAGGTATTGTGTCTGCAAGTTACACTGAGGAAAGCTGACGACAGCGGCCAGTAAGGAGATGATGCAGTTAGCTGTCAGCAGTCCTCTCGTGAACAAAGACATAGTCCATCCACGAGGAACACACGTGACACACCCCTGCTACACCAGAATTTAGGAAAGAGAGCTCAGACGGAGATAAGCCACAAAATAGACAAGAGAGAGGGGGACAAGCGATCCTAGAGACAGGTCACGGGAGAAGGGCTTGGCAATTAGAGAGAGACAGATAGCGAGACAGGGAGGTAGCAACCCGGGACTTATACTTCGTTCCGTGTGAGAGACTTGTTAATATTTCCAAGACAAATAAAAATAGTCCCATACTATTCTTTACCTCTCCTGTCACTACATGACAAATGGGGAAGCTACTACAAGATATAAAAGCCGCTCGACCACAAGTCTAAAATATATATGTATAACTCAACTACAACTCAAGCACAGAGAACCACAAGGTATTTTATGACACAAAGTCATTTATGACATTTGGTGGCAGCGAACGTATACGAACCTCGTCTACGAATCAACATTCAATTCCTACAAAATATCAAGATTGAAAACAAGAATACCTCTCACAACCAACAACTCACAAATAGCTCCTGAAAGTTCTCTCCAACCAGCCCCCTCCGTCTCCCAGATCATCATGCTGATGCAGAGGTCAAGAGATCACACGACGCCTTGCAAGTAGTTTAACAAAACATTGATACGATCTTGCAATTTCTACGACGAATCAGCAAACTACAACCATCTTCAATCAACTACAATTAACAACTCTACGTCGTCTGTATAATCTTCTACACGCACCTACAAGTAGCGGCAGTCTTCATCCCACAACGAGTAAATCACTAGAGAAAAGGACCGTGAAAACATCGACATAGAAAAACGGAACAAAACAAACGAAGAGTGAGACACGACTCGTAACCACCAGACCTCACCCTCCTCTCTCTGCTACATCCACCCAACCCCCAACGCTTACGCAGGAGTGCAGAGGTCAGGACGACGAAGCAAACACCAAGTCCATATTCACAACTCGTCTTACTCACCCGTCTTCACTCAAGTTACTCATCGCTACTCATTCACTCACCACAGCTACCAGTGTGGGAAGCCGACGTCACCATGTGCTGAGACGACAGCACGCCAATCAACCCGCGAAGGACAACGCTATCACCACGTGCAACACCACTCACACCATTTCCCACCACGGTAAAAATTAGTGAGTTACATAGTTACTTCATTCATACAATACAGTGATAGACAATAAGCTTCTGCACAAACATATAAAACGTGTTGTATAGTTACAGCTTAAATACACATACCTACTTCAATTATCTTCATAATTCAATCATTAAATACTTGCACCAACAATAAATATTCTACACTGTATATATTCATTCATTTATTATAACATTTATTTACTGTCAACGAGTGTTACCATTTATACCTACATAAAATACGTGTTTCATATATACAACTATACATTAGTACATCTACAAGTGATAAAGAAAATATACCATCACAGTTACTCAGTGAGCGATTAAAAGAACTGTATTAAACATTTATTAATTAAAGCTACCTAGTGGAAACAGATAAATTAAGTTACGAGGTAAACTAGAGAAAAAAAAAAAAATGGCCAACACAAATGCCGTTAGCAAGAGTGAACATCTTCAACACAATCGTGAGGACAATGATTTCCACACAGTGCTGACACACATATTACTCACGATAGGTACAGGTGAACAACAAGTCAGTGTGTATAGTTAATACTGTATATAGTGTATATATTTTTTATATAAAATAACAAAATATGGGACTATATAATATCATTTTCAGTAATACCTGTACAATATAAACTAAATTTTAAAAAAGTATCCCAAGGAAATTAGCCAGTATTTATGCAACCATGAACAACATGGGAAAAGCGTACACAAGCGAAGAAAAACAAACTATAGAAAATCAATACATACAAAAAAGAAAGAAAGAAAGAAAGAAAGAAAAGTAAGAAAGAAAAAAAGAGAAACAGAGTAAGATCACATAACAAACAAATGAAAATAAGTGTAAGTGTTACTACATATGCCAAAATACCACATAAACTAAAACAAAAAAGCAAATTGTTGTCTCCACAAACAAGTGGCATGACACATCATCACTATCATCGACCGCAGCATATGTTAGGACTGCAGTTATTACAATTATGTTACTCCATATTATAATTATGTAACTACAAACAATATGTACCAATTTATGTAACAGTTGCATTAACAAGATGTAACTTTTATGTAACTTTACAATAATGTACTTACAAACGATATGTAACAATTATGTAACGACAAACGATTGCATTATGTTACACTAACTACAATTATGTACCTACAAACGATATGTAACAGTTATGTAACGACAAACGATTGCATTATGTTACACTTTGCCAATTATGTAACAGCTGCATTAACAAGATGTAACTTTTATGTAACTTTAACTACAATTATGTACCTACAAACGATATGTAACAATTATGTAACGACAAAACAGTTGCATTAACAAGATGTAACTTTTATGTAACTTTAACTACAATTATAAGGCCAAGACACTTATGTAAGAGTTGCATTAACAAATGTAACTACAATTATGCATTAACACAATATTTTGTAACAATTCATAAAATGTTACAATTATGTAGTACCACAATGTTAGTACAATATTATAAGTCATACAATTATAGCACAATTCTGTATTACCAGTATCATCATACAAGTTAGGTGAAATATTAGACATTACTAAAGTGATAACTCAAATATGTAATGTATAACCTAGCAGTATTACCATTGCACAATTATATGCGTACGTCTGTTGTACATGCACGTCTTACAAAGTGTTATACAACAACCATTGCATTTATTCAAATATGTATACAACTTGTTTAAAATGTAATATTACTGAATAATCACTATTTACTATAAATATTATATGTATACAATATTCATACAATTATGTTACTTTTACAATATTATGTATTTCACTTAATTAGCTTATAAGTTCATTATAATATATATATAATGTGTATTAATATGTTATGACTATTAAATGTCGATGGTACGCCATTTTCGCGCGACCGAGCAGTGTGGTAGGACTACATATTATAGTTGCAAATCATAATAGATAGATAGGTAAATAGATAGATAGAGAGACAGATAGAAGCAGGGAGTCAGATGATGAGAAGGTATTGTGTCTGCAAGTTACACTGAGGAAAGCTGACGACAGCGGCCAGTAAGGAGATGATGCAGTTAGCTGTCAGCAGTCCTCTCGTGAACAAAGACATAGTCCATCCACGAGGAACACACGTGACACACCCCTGCTACACCAGAATTTAGGAAAGAGAGCTCAGACGGAGATTAGCCACAGAACAGACAAGAGAGAGGGGGACAAGCGATCCTAGAGACAGGTCACGGGAGAAGGGCTTGGCAATTAGAGAGAGAGACAGATAGCGAGACAGGGAGGTAGCAACCCGGGACTTATACTTCGTTCCGTGTGAGAGACTTGTTAATATTTCCAAGACAAATAAAAATAGTCCCATACTATTCTTTACCTCTCCTGTCACTACATGACAAATGGGGAAGCTACTACAAGATATAAAAGCCGCTCGACCACAAGTCTAAAATATATATGTATAACTCAACTACAACTCAAGCACAGAGAACCACAAGGTATTTTATGACACAAAGTCATTTATATACACTGTTAACACAGGCGGTACTTACAAAGATCTTGCAGACTTCATTACTCTGTTTTCTAGTGTTACCTGTATTTGATTACGGTATTGTCATAAACATGATTTGCATGTATTACCAGTGAGTTACCCCTATATTTTTCCCAAACTATTGCACAATTTATTCTAATGCTAAAGAAAGCTATACAGTACTGTAGATATGTAAAACAAATTTCATGTGATCAAACACAGAAGAAAAATCATTATCTTTTCTTGTTAATTTGCGTAAAATAGCACAGAGGTGATACATCAGGCTGATGCACTAGGAAGCAAGTTTATTATCACAGATCTGACAATAAGAAATGAGTACAGTACAGCAATATCATGATATCTACAATACCTTAAGAGGACTATTATATCAGCACAAATAATCATTAATACAATATAAAATTTGCTCAGATATGTTTAATTCAAAGAACATCCTCATCTTACTGTATGATCATACTAATATCTGGTAAAATGTGCTACTGCAGTATGCTGTAACCAGATACCAGAGGCCTGAGCCTTAACAACACACAATGTTTGGTTTGTGAGGAGAACTGTGACAAACTCTCAAGAAAAGTACAATTACAGCATACTTAGCTCAGACAGTAATGATAAACTGTTGAGTTTTTATGGCTACTGAAATTAATACCATTTTTATAATCCTCCCAACCCAGACACACACTGAAATGGTATACACTGTTACAGTGATTTACCTATAATCTTGCTTTCTATATGCAGTACTGTACATCACTTCCTTAACTTACCTTGCAAAGAACTAATTACTGTACTTGTCTTCTATGCTGGCTGATAATGTTTGCAATTAATAAACTTCCCACAAGTACAGTCAATAATCTCTACAAAACAAAAATGAGATGTGGCACTTCCATAACTCCTAATCCTGTACATCCCCCAAACCCTGATTTTCTCCTAGGCATTAGACAATCTGGGTTTAGGAGGATCATTGTAACATTAGTAACAAATGGTGACACACACACACACACACACACACACACACACACACACACACACACACACACACATAACCTTCATAGAATTGCAGAGCTGTGTACAAAATTATGAATGTTCATACAAGTTTCTTGGGTGAGTTACATTACTGTGGTGAGGAGGAATCCTGCCCACTCCCACCATTTCCCCCCTGCCCATCCCCTGTCCCGCTTCCCCGGTTCATCTGCTGGCGAATTTGTTCCGCCAACTCGGGATGCTGAGTCTGCATCTGCTCCGCCAGCTGTCGCCCCGCATTAAGCAGAGCCTCAAGTCCACCACCTGGTGCTCCCCCGGGTGGTGCACCGGGAGGAGCACCTGAAGTAGCACTGGGTGGAGTTGGCACCCCTCCCCCTGTGTCACCGCCGCCTCCACCAAGCACTCCGATACTACCCATGAAGCTGCTCATCATATTCATGTTAGGGTCAGATATGAACTGTGTGGCCATATTCATGAAGCCAGGGTTGTTTAGCACTGATGAATGGTCTGGCCCACCAGCACCTACCAACCCAGCCAAACTCCCAAAATTGAATAGTAGACCACCCAACCCTCCTACTGAGTTAGCTCGAGATTGCTGTTGGTTTGGATCTGCTTGTAATTTCTCATCTGCAATGGCTAGGTTGCCACGGTAACTCTCATTGTCAGGCTTAAGGTCCAAGGCGTGCTGATAGCACCCTTTGGCTTCACGGTGTTCGTTTATGTTGGAATGTGCCAGCCCCATTCTCCCGTAGGCTTTACTATATTGTGGTTCAATTTGTAGGGCCTTCTTGCAGTCCTCGATATATATATATATATATATATATATATATATATATATATATATATATATATATATATATACTGTATATATCTATATATATATTATATATATATATATATATATATATATATATATATATGTATGTATATATATATATATATATACTGTATATCCATCCGTCATCCAATCCTACATTGCCCCATGAGGAGCGTATGAGCCCGGGACTAGGCAGTTGGTCTCGACATTTAAGATGAGAGTGACTAGCCTCACTCATCCCTGAGTGGCATTACATGAGAAATCAACCCCAACCACCCCTTGGATATAGACCTTTACCGGCTCAATCTAATTGGAGCGCAATAATTACCCACTAAAAAACCACCAGGCGCCAAAATTTGATTATATGGTTACCACCCAGCGTAGTAAATGGTTTCCTGGTGTACAGGGAACCATTTGGCTTGTCACTCAGTGTAGAGTCACTCACAGGCAGAAGAAAGAGGAAAGAATGAAGGAAAGAAAGACAGAAGAGGGAGTGTAAAGTTACCCGTAGGCTGAAGGACAAGGAAAAAATGAAGGAAAGGAAGACAGAAGAGGATGGAAGAAAAGAAGGATGGAGGAAAGGGCAGACACCCGACAGCAGCACTACATCTAGTGAGTGGATGGTAAGCGCCCCCACATACCACAAATATCTATCTGTCTGTCTCTCTCTCTCTCTCTCTCCAGTATTTATATACTCGTTCATAGTTTCTCGCTTCTATATATTCAGTTTCATTAATGCTTTCCCTGTCACCCTTCTCACTCAGTCATTCACTAACACACACCTGCCCACTCTGTCTAAAATGAGTATCTCGTAGACTTGCTTTCACGTACATTCCCTCCTACTTTTCTCCACATCCTGGCTTCAAAACTCTTGCACTCTCTCTTGATCACTCTTATTAATTCTTGCTAATGTATGTACTAATGCTTGCCTAAAAAAATTTGCGGGACTAACTAATAGGCTTTCCATCACAAACAGTTTGCATATACCATTATCTTTGTTTCCATACTGTTACTGAGCCCAGAATGGCAAATGCTGAGTAGAAGAGTCAAACAAATGATTCTCGCACAGTTTCACATGTTGAAATTCATACAGTTTCTCGCTGTCGCATTGCGCTCGATCAGCAAACCTAATTCCAAAGAAAAGCGATAATCAAGATCCGATCATATTGAGATGCCTGGACAGACTGAATGTAAAATAGTGGAAGTCGTATCCAGAAAGAATAACAGTTGTGGAGGACGGTTCCGGAGCTGACCAGTTCTATTAATGAAGAGCTGAGACACACATGGGTCTCCCCTGACGATGTGTTGTATGTATTTACCTGTAAGTGCTTGTGTGTGTGTGTTTGTGTGTGTGTGTGCGTGTGTGTGTGTGTGTGTGTGTTACACACAGTTCACGCCACACCGAGAAATTTTTCACAAAATTACGCTTCATTATCTTCTATCACATTTCATATTCCCCCTATCCATTCCAGACTCTCCTGCCTTTTTATTTTCCCTATTTCTTTCTGCACCAGCGCTTCATACTTTCCCTCTCTTTCCTTGATGCCTTCCCTTTGTCTCACTATTTCCACTTTTCAACTCTCCATCCTTCTCCATACACCTATTTCCTTTTCATCACATTGCTTTTTCTTTATTACTCTTCCCCTTTCTTAATTTTTCTCTCTTCATTCTTTCCTTCCCTCTCCCCTCATTCCCAATTCCTTCTTTTTAAATTATTACTTTTTTTCTTTTTTTCTTCTGATTTTCGTCTTTCAATTTTCCTACCATCTCAATTTTTGTTCTTTCATCTTCATATCCACCCTTCTCTTCCCGTTTCATTCATGTGTACTATTCATTCCACCTTATATTTTCCATTTCGTTCATCTCCCTGCCCCTCCCCCCCAACTCTCTCAATTTCTACTGCTTCTCTGTCTTTCCTATTTGTTGCAAAAATGACCCACCAAAATCACAAACAACCACCTACAAGGCTCGTAGGACAGTTATAATTCTTATTACTCACCTCCCCACACCACACTACACACCTTACCTGAAAAGAACATAAATCACACATTATTCTTTGATATTGTGCATGATAAATATATACAGACTTGAGGGTTTGTTCATAAACTTAAGTACTACACATCAGTGCACAAGTTGTATTATAAAAATTCCTACACTGTATTATACGTAAAAAGTTACAAGCATAAGGAATTAGCAAATAATGACTGATCTTTCTCTCTCTCTCTCTCTCTCTCTCTCTCTCTCATACACCCTCCCTCCTTGCACACGCACAAGGTCGCTCACTAGCAAACATCCCCAATCCTATACAAACTCTCAGTAACTACTCACCCCTCACTCACTCATTCGCTGGTCCCAAACACTAACTCACACTTACACCCACCCACTCTTTACATACATACTCGCCCTCACACACTCGTTTGCCCAAATTCACGTACGATCACCCCACACACCAGCTCACATACTAGTCCCCACACACTCATACACCCCCGTTCACCCACTGACTATCCCCTTCTAGTCACACACAAACACACACACACACACACACACACACACACACACACACACACACACACACACACACACACACACACACACACACACACCACACGCTCCCTCACCCCAACACACTCATTAACCCCCACATATTCACACAATTCTATGCACACACACACACTAGTCAATAATCTGCACACACTTAGTCAACCCCACTCACTCCCCAACCTCCACACACTCACTCCCACATATTCCCTCACTCCCACTTGGTCACTTGATTTATACACACACACACACACACACACACACACACACACATGCACGAATGCATGTGCACACATTGTCTCTCTCTCTCTCTCTCTCTCTCTCTCTCTCTCTCTCTCAGTCATTAGCTGTTAATGTTAAAGACTTCCGTGACTGTGATGATTATGTCGCCCGCGAAGTAATCTCCTTCACTCATTGACTTTCCGGGACTCACATTAACCGGTACACTCATTTACCAGGACACTTAATTTACTGGGACATTCATCTACCAGTACACTCATTTACCTATACATTCGCTTACCGGCCTAGAGTGGTCCTTAATTTCAACTCGAAAAATTTGCTTCAGCTGCTGGGTGAATTTGTTCCTGTTGATTAAAAAATGGTGTACGTAAATCTTCAAGCTTATTTTTTAATTTTAGCTGGTGCCGCATCATGTTGAAAGTTATACTAATATGGCGTAATGTTAATATGCCATTGGGTTACCTAGGTCCCTTCCCTCCCTGGGGGGGGGGGAACCATGGTAACCCGACTCATTGTTGTCTAGTTTTATGGCTTGTAATTGCTGCCAGCTGTAGCCTTCTTCGCATCTGGGTACACTTGCCTGTGTTGCTCAACTACCTGGAGAAGAAACTGCCTTTGATCTTCGTTCTTGGTCAACACTGGATTAAATTCTTGAATCAGTGCTACCTCTCACCCCTCTTTCAGCAAAATCATTTGTTACCTGTAGCCCCTGGACAATGTGCTCACCTTCCTTGTAATCCTCACGACTTTCCTATATGGATGGATCGAATTCTTGGAATGAATGAGGAAGGCCACGCAGTGTGAAGATCATCTTGGTGTTACTAGTCAAAAAAACGTGAAACTGTTTTCTGATTCAGTGCTGTAGCCTCATGTCCAGTCGTGGCTCTCTTCAGTTGATCTTTACTTCCTTCTTCGTTAAGAGCCATCACCATTTTTCGTTTCTCTTTAGGGTCAACAGTTGGATCAAAAAAGACCAATCCAACTAATTGCTCTGACAAATACCACAAGTGACGACCAAATGCTTTCAAGCGGACTTGTGAGATGTTTTTATCAGGATAAAGTGACATTTCCTGGAGACGTCTCACATCGTTTGCTGGAGCTAGAGCTGTTTTTGTTACAACGAACCATGATTTCAGGTATTGCTTCATGATGAACACAAAAAACCGCTTCAGTCCTCGGCCTTGCTTCAGTGCGAAGCTTGTCTAATGATGGAAAAGATGGACTTTGATGCTGTATATAACTTCCGCCATCCATCTAGCATGGTGGCAAGCACCAGGGTGCTGAAACCGTGTTCCACGGGGCAGTACACCACCCAAGACAACAATGGACAGTTCTAACCGTTCTTGTTAATCATCTTGAGGTTGGCTATCTTGCAACTATTTCATACAAAATGCTTTGACCTCATCACATTGCTCATTGTCAATCACCGGCATTTCCTCATTGTCATTGAAGGTCTGAAAGTGTGTTGTGTCAATAGTATTCCACTTGGCTTTGAACTTCTTCAATATGTGAGTGCCGGGACCAGACGACAGTCCAGGGCAAATGGCGAAGACCATTTGAACAAGGATCTCAAAAATGTGATGCTGACAAGCGAGGTGGAGGAGATCCTTGTGCAACTGTTGTTGAATAAAGGTGCACGCCCCTACCCACAATCTGGCATTGCTGGCAGTAGTGTCGAATGCCATTCCTACCACAAGTTCAGATATACCCCAGTCATTCAAGGATTCAATGATGACTGACCATGGCCTTTCCTGTCCCTGATTCCAAACTGGGTACATTCAAAAGCTTTGAAACTCCATCACCTGAGACGAGAATTGGAAGGCGTTCAGTGACATTTGCTCCCGTTACATCGCAAATTAGTTTTCCATCACAGTGCACTAGAAGTGGCACAGTTGGATGGACTTCCTTCAGCCAATCTGTAGAGTCTTTCCAACTCTTGATTCAGTCTCGACGGATACTTTGCCTGTTGATGGTATACATTGTTGGATCTTGTCCACAGGCAGAAATGGTTGCAGAAAGCAGATGGACTGCAGCACGGTCTGAAGGCTTGGTCCGATCTAAAGCAGTGCAATTGCA